>NC_089770.1:29500858-29505858 GCF_040412425.1 Macrobrachium rosenbergii | reverse complement strand
AGAAGAAGGAAAGTTTTTATGATTATGGAACTGGATGGGAATGCGCTCTTTCTCTCTCTCTCTCTCTCTCTCTCTCTCTCTCTCTCTCTCTCTCTCTCTCTCTCTCTCTCTCTCTCTCTGTCAAATATGTAAGTGGTAAAAATATTAGGTACAGAGTAGCGTTTCCTCTCTCTGTTCATGCGGTGACCCACTGAGGTAACAGAAAGAAAACAGGAAATATTAGGTTGTCTTCGCAGCATATTACATATGCAACTTAAGATACCGTTTGCATTTTCAAAATCTTATTACCAAAACCATTAAACTATTCCCGTCTCTTGTTTTAAGCGGAACCTCTTCAGAGAATGTCGGCTTCTTATGTGCTTTCACAGTTGTTGATAATTACATTCGTCTCCAAGCTGAATTTTTCACAAGCAACGCTCCCGATTTTGATTTCATTACTTCTTATTCAAACACTTGACGGAGGCAAATGGTCCAAAATATCTTTGAGTGACTGATTAACTTTGATCCTGTGAACCATTTAGTTCTGACGGCAATCTTCTTACGGTGGATGTCAGCAATAAGAAGCTTATGAGAATTAAATCCTTCATCTGTCAAATGACTGTGTCACACATTTCTCGTCCTCAGGAGCGTTGACACGAATCACTTTCTTCTCTTAAATGAATGTAATAGTACCTTTATCAGTTTGGAAATTCCATTAACTGAATTCCAGAAGAAAAGTTATGGTTAATAATATTAAGAACTCAACCAAACAGGGCATTCAGTTAGACATAGACTACCTGAAACAAAGTGGTTCTTTCCTGTAATTTCTCTTAAGCCTGAAAGTAGAAGATGTGTAATCTCTTAACAATTAATGTAAAAATTAAATAGTTTTTAGATAAAGGAATTTAGGGGTAAATTTTTGGAAAAATTATATAAAAATTCAGTTATAATTTTAGGCTAAGTTCTATTCTTCTAGATCACAGTACATGAAGATGATTCCAGGAGGATAACTATATTCGTATTTTTCCTTTGATAGCCACTTCTTCTTCATAATCTCGAATTCTACGAATGTCAATATCCAGAGTGATTTCTCAGTGGCAAAGCAAGAAAGCTTCGTTTGAGGATAAATGCAATTCGAAATGAATTACATATTACAGTGAACGGAAGGTTAACTCTGACATCTCTTGAGGGAAGAATAAGTGCATCTTGAGCCATCTTGAGTGTGTCGTGTATTCTTAAATCTGCGTTATCCCACTGTCATCAGGACGCTAAGATGTGAATTACAATTAAAATAAGAAAATCCCAGTAACAAGACTGAACATAGCTCTCTTACAAGTTAGGTATAATAATCTTTTCCGTTACTGATTTCTGTCATGTAGAAGATGAAAAATCATGAGTTCCAGTTATGAACCAAAAGTTACGGAGAGTACGTAGCAATTGGCTGTTTATGTTCACCAGATATTTGATATTCTTCTGGATAACATGTGGAAGAGAGATACGTAATTATCTGACCTTTGTGTAAGCAGTATTGAAGTCTGATTTAGTTTTATCTTCGTTAAAACGAATTTCTCCCTCACACATCTCTGTAATATATAAAAGGAAATACGAGTGAGTGAATGTATTAATTATTAAACAAAAATATTTTAAATATTTGCCTACATACTAAGCAGTGACAACTAAAGTATGGTTATGTTTATCGCTTAACTCATGCATAAGGCTCTTAGAATTCGTGTTTATTCGATGGATGTCTCGTTTTCCTCATCTCTCATCAGATTTTCTCACATCTATTTATCTTCTCCCGGAACCTCTGATGTCAGCTGCCGCTTTCGATACAAAGGGTCTTGATTCTGCTGAAATCGGAGTTGGTTAATAGGACGGGATATATTCTTTAAGACGCTGGGAGGAAAAATGCAACAGTTCTTAATTATTCCCAATAGTTGCTTGAAGAACAGATGATATCAGAAGCTTCTGTAGTAACAGATACACAAGAGAAGTTGCTCAGATTTTTTTTATTACGCCCTTATAAACCAAACTATTAAGGCCAAGTTTGCAAGCTACTTTGATCAGACCTTGAACATTCAGTAATTTATAAGGGGGATCAACGGATTCGTTTTAAATAAGAAGAAAACGGTTATACAAGTTAAGCAGCCAGGTAAAAGGAAAGGACAGAACCCAATGTAATTAAAACAAAGACACTACAAGTAACCATCAGCTACTCATACAGTTCGCTGCTCAAGGCTCACTGTAGACTAGGCGGTGCAGGTGATTCATTTTTCAGTGAACTAAATTTTTTTATTTCCTGTAATTATAATGATCTTGTTCCTGACCAATTAATTTTGTTTGATGAATAATATGTAAATTAAATATGAAAAAATGTGTTTAGAGACGCTCTCTCTCTCTCTCTCTCTCTCTCTCTCTCTCTCTCTCTCTCTCTCTCTCTCTCTCTCTCTCTCATAACAATAGTTGAGCTTATCCTACCTTCCGTTAGAAATAGAATAGCAATATTGGTTTACGTTGCCTGTGGAGAGGGCTTTTTTTTTCAACGTGTATAAAAAGACTTAAACAATAATTATTTGTGTGTGTGCAGAAATATGCAAATCCTTTCTCCACAAATTCATGAACTCGCAGAATATCGTGACGGTTGGGTGCAAGTCTTATTCATTTATCATTTCATCAATTACAAAAAAATTTTTGATTATTTATACATATGAATTGTTCTCTTCTTTCCCATGACCCCAATCTTTATTCTTAATTGTCCATTGTCCCAGAACAATTCCTTTACCTTTCCTGTAATGCATTTCAATTACATAACAATGCTTCTATATTTTCAATATGCATTTTCGTTTCGTAATACAACATTCACCTTTTTTCTGCTTGGTGCATCCCTTTCACCCAATAATATCGAGGGTTCATTGCACCCTTCCGATGAATCCATTTCTCCCAAAAATAGTATCTGATTGGGTTTCACTCGCTCTGGTAAGACAAAACCATCACATAAGAGTCTCCTAATAGATTTAGATGTTACCTCGCAGTCGTATTAAATTATGAATTTTGGATAAAAACAGTTAATAATAAATAAGTGAATCTGATAAATAGGCCAAATAAGGGTTGTCAGTCATATACTGAACTGGCAAATGACATTGTCCCGACAAAGACTTGTTAATTAATCTGAGTAGTAAGGACCAGCATAATTATTATTATTTATATCACAATCATTATCACGTTCCTACCAGACAGACTTTGAAAACTTTAAATTGTATAAAAATCAATTTTGCACACTCTTGTGACACTCGAACAAACTCAGTCTAATTAGGTGACCCAATCATATCAACCTACGAACCATATCTCATATCGAATCACCGTTATCTTTTCCCAAATAAAAGGGTTTCGAGCGTATATATAGAGCCATTCACACTGTTTAATAAGGAAAATAAGATAAAAGAGAGAGAGAGAGAGAGAGAGAGAGAGAGAGAGAGAGAGAGAGAGATATTATGAAGTAAAAGCCACTAGACAGTTGTGCCGTACTCTGGTGAATGATATTCAGGCTAGCTTTTGTACTCTCGAACGATTTTGTAAACACAATCAGGCCCCTGCAGTGGGAAGTTACTTAGAGGAGATTATCGTCAGTCCCCAGACAGATACAGTGCCGATTTGTGACCGTTACTGTCCCACCGCTGATGATAAGAAATACGACATCAAGCATTTTAGTGAAGGTAAATTACAGCACAACAAAAGTTTTAAATATATGCTTCGGCTTTACTTGCAAGTATTAAGATTTTAAAATACTTTGTATGCCTGTCTTGAAAAAACTGACAATATCATCACGTAAGCAACAAAGGAAAAGAGTGAGAGAGCTTATGTTATATTCATTAAACCTTCCTCGGTAATTTTGTGCGTATGAGAGAGAGAGAGAGAGAGAGAGAGAGAGAGAGAGAGAGAGAGAGAGAGAGAGATTTTGTGTATGGATGGGTCATAGTAATAGCCTCCAGAGAGTGTCGAGGAAAAACTCTCTGTACTTGACAAATAAAAAGATAAGTTGAAAAAGGAATTCTAAACATAAGTCTGTGCCCTCCTGGACAAGACCAACAATGTCAACTTAGAGTAGAAATGAAAAAAATCCCTGATTTTTTTTTTTTTTTTATCGGTGTCGTTCGAACACGGCGCCAACTTTCGGATCAAAGGACTGGGAATTAACGAGCAAAAGAAAATTTTTTTTTTTTTCGAAACACCTGACATTCGAAGGATAAGGAGTAACAAGATTACAAGGTCAAATCTCATTACCTAAAGTCATAAAGTTTTTTCTTAATATTTTTCCCAAAACTAGGCAGATTTCGTGGAACTGCCCGTCCACTGTCTCTTCACCTTGAAATCCTTGGCACTTTATATTTTGCAGTTATTCATTTTTGTATATTATGAGTGACAGATTCGTTATGTAGATAGATAACTGTGAAAAATTTGGCATGTTTCTGTGTTTATACTTAATCCTCAAGAAAACAATACTGAAAATACTTAGGAATTCTTGATCCTCAATAAGATAAATATTAAAAGCATTTAAGAACAACAAGAAAGACAGAGCAGTTTGTATAAACCTGTACAGAGAGAGAGAGAGAGAGAGAGAGAGAGAGAGAGAGAGAGAGAGAGAGAGAGAGAGAGAGAGAGAGAGAGGTGGGTATTTGAGGCCAGCAACAGTACCATACCAACAAGAAATATTAAATTTCTGGCAGCCAACTTTCCGGCTATGACGCCCGACTGAGGTCGAGGGAGCTAAATATATCTTCCTTATTGTCAAAGTTCCTAACTTTCATGCCCGTCACAATGGCTGCTTTCTCCCGTGGAAGTTAGAATCCCGTAAGCTGAGAGGGAAAGAAACGAGTGGCTATTCGACAGACTGGATGAGGGATGGTCACTAAAAAAAAAAAAAAAAACTTGTAGAGGGAGGGTTTACGCCAATCGTAATCCTACTCAAATAGGCAATACTTAAGATTAGGCCAGTCTCATTCCAAAGCAGTCTTTTGAAGTAT
>NC_089770.1:29495858-29498358 GCF_040412425.1 Macrobrachium rosenbergii | reverse complement strand
TTTAAAAACCCAGTCCTTTGTGTAGGAAAAGTAGCAATTAATATCTGTCAAGAAAAGCCTTGAATCCCGTAGATTAATCTTTGTAGTGCTTCTGTATGGAAAGTTGTTCACTCTTGTTTTTTTCATAAAAAAAACAACAGTTTTATCAGGACAAAAACCCTTAAAGGTTACAAGGGTGACTGTAACTAAAGCGGAAGTGAAGCGGAGTGGGGTCATCTATTTATGAATTCGTGTTTTAGTACTGTTTCTTCAAAAGCTGCACGTCTCTTGTCCAGTTTGGCTGGCATCACATGATGTTACTGGGGCCATATACTTCTCCAGAGTGTAGGAATAATAATGTTAAGTTTTTCTTATTATTTCCACAATCTTTTCTCATATATCAGGAAATGATTACATTATTTACATTTTCATGCTCTGACGCATGTTATTCGTTTTGTACTACCGTCATTTATCTTGTTTTAACTTTGTCTCACCCTAGCAACGCCTATCAGAGACTTTGTACTCGAAATACAAAAAATGGTTTCTTATATACTTCTATGAATTATGTATTACATATAAAGGTGCACATTCTATCACAGTTTGAGTTTTTAAAAAACATATGCTGTCTGTTTTTAGCATTTGGATGTTAACCAAGAATAACAACCAAGAATGAACCAGTGTTTAGATTCAGAACATTCAGAGGAACTGTTCCATGCGTTTGGTCTCAAACTAATACGAAGCCACTGACTCGTTCACACCATCGGAGGACGCAGATCCTTCCTCCAAAATACTGACAAAGGAAGTCTCTTGCTTTAATGTGTTCTCACATGTATAGTGGCTTCCTCGTCAGTCATGGGTCCAAGAAGCCCTCATTTGCATTACAATACGGAACTTTGATCTTAAGCAATTCGTCTGCGAAGGTATTTGACTCCTTGTGAATGAACGAAGTGTTTTCGAAGGGATTGAATAGCACGAATTTCTGGACCGAAGGAGTTTCTAGTTATCTCTCGTGAAATGAGCGATGGAAATCTTCGGCCTATGATTAGTGGGACCCTAGTGTTCTTATGCGTTAGTTAAAATGTGAACAAATAATGGCGGTCTTCTATCACTGGATACTTTAATTTTGTCAAAAGATACTGATACGAGTGTTGCTTGATCTGTACGTTCTTACCTTGGCAATGCCACATCTGACTGGGGACCAATTCATCGTACAAGAATGAATTTAAGTAGAATTATATTGCAAGTAATGGAAGGACTCGGGAGAGAAACTCCGGCTCTAAATTAATTAACTGTATTTACATTACTCAGAATAATCAAGCTAAATTATACAATTGAAAAGATTACGAGTGCCACTCTATAGGGAATGAAATGTGATGAATAACGCCTCAGGAATAGCTTGATTGATGGACGTAGGGGCACAGTGGAGACAAATGGTTCTACAGCGGTAGACACACCTTTCTGCAAAGGATAGCGAAAGGAACACGATTACTGGTTAAGACAAAGCACAGACCAATCTTTACAAAGGAAATGCTGAAGACTTAAGGAGTTGACATTAAACTGTGATCAGGTAAAACTCTTTAACAGTCATAAATGGTTACTGACAATTTAAACTCATTTATTAATATTGTATGAGAACAGATGTCTTTTTTAATCAGAAATATTTAGTCTATATAAAATAAAATTAAGTTTCAATGTTTCCATGTGAAGTCAGCCGCGACGAGTCCACTGGCCTTTTCTGATCTGACTCTGAGGATAAAAGGAACAGCTGAAAGAAATAAGAATGAGGTTTCACTTTCAACGAAGCAGAAAACCTTCCTCTTGCAGGAAGGAAGGTTATTGTAAGTCAGGGAGGAAGGAAGACGAGTAAGAATTCCTTCTTTTATTATTAACATTCAAAAAGAATCGACTAAAACTAGAAATCTGGAGATTGCTAGGACAGCTTCTAACTATCTATTCTGTAAAGACGTAATCACAAATCTAATATTATTTGAGAAATTTTTAATTTATATTTTGTATATAGTCACTTGAAAAACCAGTGAACTGTGGCTAAAAATATCCACCTCACTACTGACCAGTTTAGACTCATCAACGCAAACACATTCAAACATGGTTGTTCTACCATTCAATCCAGAAAACAATGAAATGACGTTGCGAAATACTTTCAACATTTGTGTGTGTGAAAAAAGCAATTAAAATGTAGCGATGTACAGCAATGGTCAAAATAATTTAGGAAGAAAAAATACCCTGGCATGTTAGCTGTTGACTGCGAACAAAAAGCATAGAACTCCGAAACATCAAATAGAATTCTTTGTCCATTGTATTCGGTTCGATGATAAATGATGATATTTTCATCACCGTCGCCTGGTTTTTTGGCGTCGTTGGTGTACAACTTTACCTGCCTTACTTGCCCAGAGAGGATGCGCCAGTCCTCCGTAAAAACGCACGTTGGTCTAACTTCCATCACACTAAAAAGACGCCTACAGGCTCATCGAAATAATGGATCCATCCACCAACACTACAT
>NC_089770.1:29413358-29493358 GCF_040412425.1 Macrobrachium rosenbergii | reverse complement strand
TCTGACAATTTGCTTTTATTTATCCAAATAATAATAATAATAATAATAATAATAATAATAATAATAATAATAATAATAATAATAATAATAATAATAATAATAATAATAATAATAATAATAACTAACTTGCGAAAAAATGCATTTCATATTTCTAATAGCAAAACTACAAAAAAATTCTATTGCAGGATTTATGCAAAATTAATTATATTTCTTTTCGTGATCTTTTTTTCGAATGATAAACTTCATAACACTCGGGGTGCATTGCAGGTTGCCTGGTACAAGTTTTACAATAATATTTTGTTTATTTCCGGCCATCAGGTCCACGCCTGTCACTACAAACAATGCATTCGACGGAGTGTTTCCTTTCTTGTTTGGCAATTTAAATGCAACTCTCCTTTCAACCTTTCGTCATCATCAGCTGTGCTTCTCCCATTTTGAGCCGGTATTCCTTAAGTTTCCTACCAATTCCTTTACCAATTATTTTCGGAATTGAAAATGAGTTAATACCTTCAACCCTTTTGACTTCATATGAACACGATGGAGAATGAAACGATCTCGCTATGGCTACTTCCAAAAGGAAAAAATAATCTTTTCTCCACTTCAAAGGTTTGTGTAGGAAACAGTTTGAGAATATGTAATGATTTGGACGATCCACTCCTCCCATGTTGGAAGCATATTCGGAAACATCACTGGTTTTTCAATAACTTGTTCCACATTTGCTTTCATAATGCGGCGATGTCGGGTGGTTCTTGCAGTATGGTACGTAGAGCACATAGTGACGTCCTTCCTAATATGGCATTGCTTGTTTTTCACCTAAGACCTCACTGTTCCGTCCGACGATCTTTTCCTGTTCTTTGCTTGACGGGGAAGGCCTTTCCTATTCGTATTTATCGTTCCTTCCGGTGATTTGGATTTTTTTTCTTCAAAACTTCTACAGCAATAGATAAACAAGGCATCCAGTTTCTCCTGTGGCAAGCGTAACGATGTCCACTAGTATCGACACGATAACAGTGGTGAAGAGATGACCAGCATAACCATGGCACTCGATAGCTTTGCCGTAATATGGAATCAAACCTAGAATATATGCCGTCAGCGCATCTGCAATATCATATATTCTGATGCCCCGTTTTGTTGATTTTTTGCTATAATGCATTTCGAATGCTGTCCTGCCCTTGAAATGGAACTGTGGACTCGTCGGCGCTTAGATGGCATCCAGGATGATAATAACGTAAGAACCGTTCAGATAAGTATTCATGAACTTGCTTTACCTTTGACCCCCGAGATGCTATGAAGCTAACGCCGGGGGCTGCTGGAGGAGACACCTAAGGACCCCAGATATGGAACCACCTCTCTCTCCTAAAGATTTGTCGAAAAAACGAGCTTCCATCCACCCATTGCTTGGAAAAGACGTCCCTCGATCTCTTATTTCTATGTAAAGCCATGTTAATTATTGTTCCATGAAAGGCCATCATTGTCTCCACGCTTATATTTTGCCAGTTATTTCATATAAAATATTGTTGCAGAGGCCTTTTCCTACTTATCAATTCCTCTATGTAGCGATTCGTTTCAACTGCAACACATTTGGAAAAGTTCACGTGTAAAAACGAGCATGAAAAACTGCAAAGGAGTGTTGACAGTCTGATCAGGACAGTTGAATTTTGCTGTTTCTTTGAAAGGAAATCTGGGTAATTCATCTTTCTTCGTCAAACTCTTCCGAGTTACTTCCATCGGCTCAATTTTCATCATTTACGCCCTCGTCTTCTTCAGGGGGCATAACCATCGTCTTCGCCAGGAGATTCCGCTTCCAGGTCGTCATTCGTGATGATAAAACGAATTATTTTCACTGCATATGGAAGGAGCACCAGACGGTACATCGTTTTCACCTGAGTCATCTTCCCCTCTTCCTTTTCAAGAAACTTCCTGTGTCGGGGAGGCGTGATTAAAGGCGTAATTGCAGCGTTACACAACAGTGTAACGGTGCGTTGCTTCCATAGTACCAGAGAATCATAGAATATGGATTGTTTACGGTGAAGATGGCAGTCGTTGGTGGCGCTGCCAAGGACGACAGAGTCAGGAGTTTTAGACAAGGACGCTGAAAACTACAGGCAACAACTTTCTTTTTCTTTGTTTTTGTTTATAGATAAACTATGGTATATAAAATCTATTGACGCGTTAGCAGTGAGTGTGAGATTTTGGATTGTAATTTTTTGTGGATTCTTTACTAAGATAGGATTCTATGTTTCATAATAAAATCAGGCTTTCATTCAGTTTTCGGAGAAAAAATAATTCGTTGTGGTAATAAAAAAATTACAATGATAGACTAATATTTTATTTGTTCTTGTTACATTCTTTTACTTGAATGAATCCCGATTACCGAGAAAACTTGATTTCACCCTTCTCTCTCTCTCTCTCTCTCTCTCTCTCTCTCTCTCTCTCTCTCTCTCTCTCTCTCGACTTGGTGGTTGTTTCGTCTACCTCACAACTGGAGTTCAAATTTTTTGACAACTATTGTTAGGGGCTAATTACCCAACCTCCCGTGCGGTGTAACATCGACAACCATAATGACTTGGAAGAGCAAAGTCAGGAGTACTGTTGTAAGGAAGCTATTTAAATAGTCAAGTGTAAACTCAGGTCTTGAAGTTCCATGATTAATGTCCAGAAACCTTTGCAGATCTTGTGTAACGGATCTCATTTGCAGATCTCCCAACAAGTTTTCATATTATGAGACTTCATCAGTAGAGTTAGAGCTGGCCTCTGTAAGCCCAGTAGGCCAGCAAACTAGTTTGGGGTATTATCTAAAAAAATGAGTGCAATATACCGCAGGCTTAAAAAAAGAAAGCAATTTTTCCCTCAAACAAAAAAAAACATCTATTGGATATATTATTATCGAGAAATAAAGAAAGCACTTACATCTAGCATGGGAATAACGCACGCACAAAATTTGCGATGAGAAAATAAAATAGAATTTTTGTCCAAACATATTCTCTTCAAATTTTGGGCTTCAGAAAAGGTTGGTGTACAAATCAACTGGTTGTGTTGACTTACATTACACAGAAGTGGGTGGTATTTAAAATCTCTCTTCTGGGGGCCTGTGAGGATTACGAGAAGGCAATTTGGATTCGGTTTTGGGGAATTTACCCATGTTCCTCAACCCCTGCTCTAAATTGGAGTAGATGTATGATGGTAATTTATTTAGGACAACGCACTCTCTCTCTCTCTCTCTCTCTCTCTCTCTCTCTCTCTCTCTCTCTCTCTCTCTCTCTCTCTCTCTCTCTCTCTATCTATATATATATATATATATATATATATATATATATATATATATATATATATATATATATATATATATATATATATATATATATATATATATATATATATATATATATATATATATATATATATATATATATATATATATATATATATATATATATATATATATATATATATATATATATATATATATATATATATATATATATATATATATATATATAATATATAAATATATATATATATATATATATATATATATATATATATATATATATATATATATATATATATATATATATATATATATATATATATATATATATATATATATATATATATATATATATATATATATATATATATATATATATATATATATATATATATATATATATATATATATATATATATATACATATATATACATATGCATATATATATATATATATATATATATATATATATATATATATATATATATATATATATATATATATATATATATATATATATAATTTCCTTCATTTACTGGTATTGGCTGTTATTTTTCATGTAGTTTGTTCGATAACAATATTGAACTAACTTTTGTTATCTAATGCAATGTACCCAAATAAATGCAGAATTACATAAATGAACCAGTTTACATTTTTAACAGTGATTACATCGAATACCGAAATTCAATTCCAATAAAAAACTGTTCAAATATCCACCAAACCTTATCAACAGAAGCACATTAAACGCTTTTGTTCATACCCTTTCAGTCGTAAAAATACATGGACTGATTGAACAAAAATACTTTTGAAAGTTATGTGTATGCACCAATACAACGATCGAATAACAATGTACATAAAGGGTAATAGAAATCTAAACTAATATCATCGTACGCAGTTCAGTCCTGAAACAAAATTAAACTGAACACGAATTCTGAAACTAATGAAATGAATACCTGTTTTGAAATGACTGAGAATTCATACTAGCTGACCAACACGGCGCTGCCTGGAAAAATCTGAATAATAACCTACTGGTAGGCCGTTAAAACCCTGAATAGCAGTCTACGGAGCAGTGGGAGGGCAGAGAGAAGGGGAGGGGTAGGCGGATGAGGAGGAAATAGGGTAGAAGGATGGGAAAAGGGGAAAGAAGTGAGAGGATAGAGGAGGAGGGAAGGGAGGGGAAGGGGAGGGAGGGAAATGTAGGGGAAGAGGAGGAGGAAGATGGAGGGGAGGGGAAGTGGAGGAAGATGGTGGAGGAGGGAAGGGAAGGGGGAGGGGAAGGGAGGAGGAAGGGATAGGGACAGGGGAGGTAAGGGTGAGGGAAAAGAAGGGAAGAGGGAAGGGGGGGACTGGAAAAAGGGGGAAGATAATGGGGAAAGGAAGTTACGTTCTCCTAATGGAAAAGAATAAACGACATCACTGATAAAGACAATAAATCAAAGATCTTATACTTCTATGATTCGTGCTCGCCTGTTTCTGTGTATTTGTGTGTGTGTGGGGGGGGGGGGTCTGTCTCCCTTTCAACAGTAGACGGACCTTTTATCAATTACGTGAAATTCCTTGCACAACAAATCGAAGGAGATTCGTTCTAGATATGATGATGGTAATACCTCAAGGTACTTAAGAATTTGTTTTATTAGCAGTGTTTAATTAAGATACGTTTGGCTTAAGGTGGACACTGAAAAAATGTGGAAATTTTGTAGCGAGTAATTTTTTAATAAGGTGATAGATCTGTCACAGAAGCATTTAGTGTACTAATACGCATGTGCGGATGGCGATGATTATTAGTTCTCGGTCTCCAAAGTTATACCCTTAACTACCTATTTATTTTTTGTGGATTAAGTACTTAGATATGATAATGGTAATACCACAAGGTACTTAAGAATTTGTATTTTATTGGCAGGGTGTGATTAAGATACAGTTGGCTTTAGATGAACAATAAAAAAAAAATGTGGTAATTTCGATGCGAGTAGTTTTTTTTTAATGAGGGGGTAAGCCTGTCACAGAAACATTTGGTCTGTATCTACTTTTTTCCGTGGCGAGAATTGTAAGGTCTGACTGGTGTGGTGGTAGAAGTTATATTTTGAATTACATTGCTTTATGACTGAATGAAAGTAATTCTAATACAGTCAAACATATTGGTTTAATTTTTTGGATGTACTAAACTGATCATAGGGTTTGCAGTGGGAGGAGTTCAATGATTTCTCTGACAGCACCTGGAAAAAAGGTGGAGCGTCAGATGAAAAATGATAATTAACCCAAAAACCACTGAAGGTAAAGGTAACGTAAAAACGAAAATTTCATATTTTTTCTTGTGTTTGCATGTCTGTCACGGGGTAGGGGTTTGATTTTGAGTTATAAACCTTTCTGGAATGACACAGAGGCCGTGTACAAAATTTTGTTTAGATTTATCAAGCGATTCAGGTTTCTATAGAATCCAAACTAAATATAAACATTCACTTTTATAAACATATATAGAAGATACACACACAAACATACATACATACATATACATATATATATATATATATATATATATATATATATATATATATATATATATATATATATATATATATATATATATATATATATATATATATATATATATATATATATATATATATATATATATATATATATATATATATATATATATATATATATATATATATATATATATATTTATATATATATATATATATATATATATATATATATATATATATATATATATCTATATATATATATCTATATATATATATATATATATATATATATATATATATATATATATATATATATATATATATATATTTTGAAGTTAAAATGAATCATGAAAATACACTCCAATTGACGTTGATGGATAAATAGATAGATAGACAGATAGAGAGGCTGATAGATGAAGCTGGTCTTTCAGCGAAATAAATGTAAAGCTTAAAAAAGAGAGGCTTATCAAAGGACAGTAACCTTTGAAGTTGAAGGGGTGTCAGGAGCAGGGGGATCCAGATAGGGGATTTTGGATGAAAGTATTAGAAGCTGGAAATTAGAAATTTGATCGTGAGCTCCGTGGATCAAATACTTGCAAATCAAGATAGTATCTGTATATTTGTATGTCTGTATATTCTTTAGACCCCATTGTTCAAGTCACAAATTTAAAAATAAGTATTTTTTTATAACAACAACAACCACAAAAACAACAACAACAAGAATAATAATAATAATAATAATAATAATAATAATAATAATAATAATAATAATAATAATGGCCTTAAATGCCTATGACGTTTATTAGAAATGATAGGCATCGTAATTAGTAGTCTATTATTTGTATATGTCGAAGTCAGGCATAAAATTACGTAATTCTTTACTGTGATCATCAAAGTGGATATGACCGCATACAGACATTTGTACACAGAGTGCTGTAAATGTTTTATATTATCAATATCAAAAAAGTTTTTATATTGCAAAAATACGTGCGTACTTCCTAGCCTTCACGATCCAGTCCAAACAGTTACCCCCAAGGAAGGAATCAAATAAACTGCAGTCCAAAAAGGTGTTTTTACTGCCCCTTCTGAATGTTTGTATTTAATGCCTTCTTTTATTTTGACATTTATAAGACGATGAGTAAACTACTCAGAAATTTCTGGCCTTTTCAAAGTATTAACCTTCAATGCTAGTATCGCCTTCATTATTATAACAGAATATAGAAATGTTTGAGGGAAGGGATGCGACTAAAAAGAATTTCCGGGTAGCAATAAGGAACTAAATTTCGTATTGTTGACACTGAGTTTTGACATGTTCTCTGTGATAATCTCCATTCTTAATTTATCTTAGTGACAAATAGTATTGTAAGCCCTTTCATCACACGGTCTCTCACTCTGTATATTCAAACTACAAGACGCCTTCTAAAAAGGATGGACGGATACGTTGATTGTCGCGAAGAGATAAGATCAGAAACAGAGAATTCAGGGATCAGCAAAAGCCCAAGAGTCCAGACAGATGGTTCTGGACACCTGCTGAGGATGGGAGAAGATGAGCAACATGTTGCAGGAGAGGACATGGAAATGTAAGTTCTGGGGACACAAAGCAGAGGGAGGTCTAAGAGAAGATGGGGATACTGCATTCGAGAGGACATGAGAGATGGAATTATAGACGAAGGGAGGACACAAGATAGAAACGCTAGGTGAGGACTCATTTAAAACAGCGACCCCGACCTGAGTTAAGCTGAGAAGAGAAAGTCTGTATTAACTGAATATTAATATTTGCTGCTTTAAATGATCTGACCACAGAGTGACAGCCAGTACTTAAAACACATCAAACTTCAGACTTTCCCTAAACCGCTTTAGTAATATTTTGATTGTATAGGAAATTCCAATTTCGATCAGTGTCATGCACAATATTTAGAAATAAATAAAGAGTTTGCAAACAAAGCTACGTTGTTACCCATCAAAAAATGTTTGCAAAGAAAGCTACATTGTTACCCATCAAATAAAGTTTGCAAACAAAGCTACATTGTTACCCATTCCCCTCACTGACAACAAAAGCAAAACATTCAGTTTTTGAAAAGCCATTTCGCATTTTCCGAAGAGCTTACCTAGTGGCCTCCCTCAGTGGAATTATGCAAATAAGGAGGGAAGCCGGCAAAACTGTACAAAGGCGGTGGCGTTTTGTGGGAACTCAGGCCTTCCTTTGGCTCTCCTGACCTTATCTGCAATATTGAAGAGAAATCGGAGAACTACTGGAACTATAATCGATATTTATTTCACAGCATCCTCAGAAAGCCTGAATTACATCACTGTTAATAATTTACACTTCCAGGATTATTCCTGTGTTTGAGGCTTTTCATAGACTGCATACCTTAGTCTATGAGCCCAAGGTTTTACCAACCGGGTCCATGTAGGTGACAAAATTTATATGGGTTTGCCCAAAACAATTGCACCGTGCTTGAGGAAGACATTAGCAAGGACAGTTACTAAATCTACGGTCCAATCTCCTATCGTTCCAGTTTCTTAAGTTTGGAACAAATAAAAAAAAAAAGAAAACTAGGACGAAAAAGTCATCGATTCCAGCCAAAAGAAGTGGCTAAGGTCACTAAATTAATTTGAATCAGATATCTTCAGGTTGTAGGGTCCAGCACGGTCCTACACAATCGTCCATCACAGCCAACATCGTGCATCCTTTTTATGTATACTGTTGTTCATAATCATGTCACGTCAAATGTATCATTCCTAATAGAGGCGATATAATGTCAGCTTTCCAGACATATTTATCAGAACTTTGTTAGCAATTTGCATATAAAATTATGTACCATTCTCCATTCTCGAACAAACACAATTGACTGTACAGTACATAAATCTCTATTTTGTTCGCTTCGTGTCAGGCACTACATTTCCGTTCGCAAGAGCCGTTGACCTTTCTGTTGTTGTTTTGAATAAATTAGTAAGTTTGTAGACGCTGTCCCTTACTCACGCCTCCGCTACAAGGTATTCTGTTAACAAGTAGAAAGAAACATAAAAACAATTATGAAAACATTACCTCCTCTTAACTTCGTTGGCAGAAACCTTTTGTAATATTTTACCCATCAAAGTCTTTTTATAAGTAGGCTAATTAAAGTCATAATGATAATTTTTAGAAAACTCAAAAACATAGAAAATTATTTAATGGATTAAGTGATTATGTATGTGATGCTGATGACTAATAAGAAAGTTTTAATAAGTGATCAAACAAAATGATCTGGTCAAATCACTTTTCCTATCAAGACAAATAACGAATGAACCCATCTCCTCCTTGGCCGTCAGTTATATAAATAACAACAAAAATTTGAAATGGAAATGAACCGGAAAACATTATTTTCCTCAAAATGTTTGCGTTAATGTGAGCTATAAAACAGTGGAAACAAGTTAATCGTTCTGGATCACGCAAAAAGAACAGAAAAGCAAATGCTTCGTTATTCGCAAAAGCAACAGCGTAGTAATTCGTCCCTCTAATGGCTATATACGCAATCCATGATGTTTTCGTAGTGGCAGGACAAATTTTCCACTGAGATTATTCCAAGTATTCTTTACTAACGATGGGTTGAAGTAAATTAAAATCGAGCGAAGACATAGCTTGATACTGATGGGCGTTTCAGCACAATTTCATTTTATCGTCCGATTTCCTTGAGTTGATTTTTTTTGTTGAAATATTATGTATTAATAAAAGAGCGCGCACACACACACACGTATATATATATATATATATATATATATATATATATATATATATATATATATATATATATATATATATATATATATATATATATATATATATATATATATATATATATATAAGAAAAAAATCCATAAAGGAAAGAGATACAATAGAGTGCTGCAAGACCTTTCGCTTTATACTCCTTTACTTAGCTAGTCTGCTAAGTAAAGGACTATAAGTCGAAAGGCCTTGCAGCTCTCCACTGTTTATCTTTCCTTCGTGGATTTTGTCTTTATTCATATATTCATCATGTTCCATATTTTCGTGATCCATTTATACACACACATACTCTCATATATATATATATATATATATATATATATATATATATATATATATATATATATATATATATATATATATATATATATATATATATATATATATATATATATATATATATATATATATATATATATATATATATATATATATATGTATATATATATGTATGTATATATATATATATATATATATATATATATATATATATATATATATATATATATATATATATATATATATATATATATATATATATATATATATATATATATATATATATATATATTGAAACGAAATTAGAAAAAATGAAGCATATACAATTGAATAACTATCCAATCATTAAAATTAATCATTAATTCACTTGATACATGTTTATTGTATAGATAAAGATGAACGAATTTTACTCAACACAACCTCAAGCTAAAAGCAGCAGAGAAAATCTTAACATTATGGATTTTGCAAAATCAAAACATTAAATAAATAAATAGAAACTGTTCACCAAAGCAACGAGGCCAGTCCAATGCTAATGGCGACGTAAGTGAATCATTCCATTATCGAAAAGCCAGAACACATTTTTCAGAGGTTTATCTCCTGGGTTTTCCCGATGGAATAAAACGAATTAAATTTCGAAAATTGCAGGGTTTAAAATTGATGGCCGTTTTGTACTATACATTACTTCGTGTTCAATTCCTCTGATATGTTTCTGGCTTAGGATTACGATAGAAATAACCTATTCGATTTAAAAAAAAAAAAATTACGAAATTGTAAGTTCTGCTCTTTTTTTATCGACTCCACTGAAAGATGTTTGAAAATAGCCCCATTAAATTATTACCTTAAAATATCACCAAACAAAATGGGTCAAGGTATACATTTATAAATTAGACAAAACAAGCACACCAACAACCCCCCTTTAAGCGTAACATAAGCAAAAATGAAAGAAAGAGACAAATAGCAAGAGATATTTTAGTTGCGTGAAGCCCTTTTTGTTGAAGGACATAATACGATGCTGGAGGCAACTGCAAAAAGATTATTGTTGGCATGGTTCCCTCTGCTCACCTCTCTCTCTCTCTCTCTCTCTCTCTCTCTCTCTCTCTCTCTCAGTCTCACACTCAAACTTACATCAGTCGAAATAAATCAGATGTATGTACTAACTTTTTCTTTAAATCTTTAATGACTGTTATTACTGAACGGAATTAAAGTCTTTATTAATCATTCAGCATTTCAATCAAAGAAAATTTCATTGCAAGGAATTCATTCATTTATTCGTTCATTCATTTACAGTCCTCTTGAAGTAGCAAGGTGCTGCATTTCTCTGTGGAACTTATTCCTTTAACATTGCTATGATAAACGTCTTATTTCTATAAAGATAAAGAAGAACCATGAAGATTTAAACGGCATAGAAATAATTCAGAGAAAAGGTAAAAACAAAAAAACCTACTGAACAAAAAACATCAAAGGATTATAACTTTAAAAGAAAAGAGAGCTCGTGTCAAATAAATATTTCTCTAACATTCGTACAAGAAAAGTAATATTGATGGACACGATAAAATTCAGCAGTTGCAAACAGTGTCAGATCATGCTGCAGTAAAATAAAGATTAAGCAATGAGACAAAAAAAAAATTACTTCAATACAAATCAAATAAGTATGGAACTCTAAATACACCTCTCGATCACAATCACATTGGTATAGGAATCACCTTTCTTTCCTTGTCTGAAGACTACTTTCCCAGAAAGTCTGGAAAGAGAGAGAGAGAGAGAGAGAGAGAGAGAGAGACTGGATAAAGGAAATGTGATGTCATATTTGAAATATCTTAAAGTCTTAAATTTAGGCCAAGGAGATTGCCATTCAAGCTAACATACACAGATAGACAGCTAGTCACTTTACAGCAAGGAGAGGGTATAACTGTATGGAGCCACGTTCGTTACTTCAGAAAAACCGAGACTGATCATTAGAAAGTATAAATGAGAGATCCTCTGATGGAAGTACAGAATGTTTCATGGCTCCCAAGAGCCCTCGATAGAGTTCATTGCATTAAATTTTCACTCATATGCGAACATTTAATGAGTTTCCATTCCTCTATGTTTACTTTACCCAAAAGTCATTGGAGGAGTCCTTCCCACCTGAAAAGGGGCGTTTCCTTACTGAGAACCCCAGAGATAAGTGGGAGACCTGGAGGAGAAACTGTTTCTCAATTTATTTCTCTTTGGTGATAACTATAATGACATTTGAAAATGCAAGGAGAAATTCACAATAAAATTTTGTGAGTGTGAGTTTGTGTTGGAGGACACAGCTTATGAAGGACAGAGAGAAGCAGGATTTATTTATTTTATGAGGGAGGGTGTGTTTTGTGAAGAGTTGTCTAATCTTAAATCAATGTTGTTGGTTTTGTTGTTGGATGAAGATTGCCCTATGACAGCAGCCTGTGCTATAGTTTTCAAATCTAGATATCTTTCGGAAAACCAATAAAGATAGATCCATACCATATCTTTAAACGCTAAAAAGTGAATATCTTCCAAAATTTTTCCCAGTTTTTTTTTTATTTATTATTTTTTTTTTTTTAGAAAACAGGAATAACCTCAGCGTGGCTCAAACTGGACATTTCCATAATCTCTCTTATGAAAAGTTTTATTTTTCTGTTTATATTAGAGCTAGGCCCTCTGTGGAGAGCATCGACCAATTAGGTGTTCAAAGAAACGCCTTCCAGGAATATGTACTCGCTTTTCTTGCTACATAAGGAATAGAGGGACAAACTCAAAACAGATTCCATTTCCTGGAGCCCTCACCTCACGTCCGAGTCCTCTCGAGTTCTCGCTTTTTTTTTCTTTGGCCTCGGTTTCATTTCCGAACACCAAGGCTACGTTCGGGTGTAGTTTTCTAGAACCTTTGTTTATCAATAGACATTTTTCTTATAATTTTGATATTTGTGAAATGAAAATAGTTATTATGTGTTATTTTTTCAGCGATTTATCGAAGTATCAGGCAAAAACTTCCTCATCCTTTAGCATCAGAGCAAGAAGGCCAATAGTCTGAGTAAACTACTTTGCTTCTCAAGCACAAAGAAAAAGGACTTTTTATGTTGCTTGGTTTTGCCCTAGATAAATCACTTTTGTCTCAAGGAATTTTTCTTACCAAAATTAAGGTGGTTAGAGCTATGCTTCCTGCTGTTAATGGGTTAGCAAGATGTTTAGTTTTCCCGAAACAGTGTTTTGATTAAATACAACAATAGAAGAAATCAAAGTAAAGGCGAATATAATATAAAAAAAATAAAAATAACAAATTCATATAGGTAGAAATAATGCAAATGATATAAATAATTATAAAAATAATGGGAATTAAAGATAATAAAAATAAACTGACGCTTCTGAAATAAAGGGTTTTTATGTAACACGATTTTCGCGTGAACATCTTTAGGCAGTCATTAATTTCTATAAAAAACGGATTTTATTGATCGCCAGTCCTCAAAATAAAGGACTTATCCTTCTATTCCCTCTAAATAAAGATAAACCTCATGCTTTCCTAGTCGTATTGTTTCCACCAAAACATAGGTTTTTTGTTGAACTCACCAAAAGAGAGACTTTATCGATGTGATACGCTTCCCCCAAAAGAGATCTTGGTGCTGTTTTGCTTCTCCGACACAATAAAAAAAAAAAAAAAAAAACTTCATTCAGTTTTGTCTCTTAAGTCAGGGCTAATGGACGAGAGAGACAAAGCCAAAAATATTTTTGTTTACTTACTCTGGATTTTTTTTCTTTTTTCATTTCCATTCATTCTCATTCTCGTCATAACAGTTTTCTGAGGTGAAGGGAGCTTGATATGTTGCTAGGGCATTCACAAACTTACCTGGTTTATTTTTGTCAAATTCTCTTCAGTACTGCCCTAAATTCTATCTATCTATCTATCTATATATATAAACAAACAACACACACACACACACACACACACACACACACACACATATATATATATATATATATATATATATATATATATATATATATATATATATATATATATATATATATATATATATATATATATATATATATATATATATATATATATGAATGTCTTTTCCTGTAATACCACAGTGTAATATAAATATAAGAAGGCCCATAAAACACTATTTAAACATTGCAACCATATATTTCGGGCACTTGCTTCTGTGCCCCTGTTCACTGGTAGAATATGGACAGATGAAATGTTACAAGGGTATATATTTACAAAGCATATATAGGTGTGGCATTAAGTTTCCGATGGTATGCCGGTGACCGTTTCTTAAGGAGGACGAGAATAACTAGTTCCCTAGTGGTTTTTGGCCTCATTAACTCCCGTTTGGCGACGATTCTGGAGGTCGCGTTTCCTGGGACATCTTCTTCAGGAGCGGTCTGAGGATTAAAGTGTCGATGTCGTCCGATTTCCAATGCCCTCCTGACAAGTTCATATTGTTGGTTTGATTGATGATAGCAGATTCTGGCAGCTTTCTTTTGTACGGACAGCTACTTTTGAAAACCAGCTCTGCCCCACTCCAGTTTATGACATGTCCTGTATTTCTGATATGTACAAAAATCCCCGAACTCTCCGAAGCGTAACGTACTGATCTTTTGTGCTCTGTTATTCTTTGCGAGAGCGATCTACCTGTCTCCCCTACGTAAATGTCATTACAATTGCTACACAGGATCTTGTAAACTCCGGCTTCTTTCCCTTTGTTATTTAAGTATACGTTAATGAGCAAACTCCCGATGGATTTGGGATAATGGAAAATGAAGGAAATTAATGAGGCCAAAAACCACTAGGGAATTGGTTATTCTCCTCCTCCTTAAGAAAAGATCACCGGCATACCATCGGAGACTTAATGCCACACCTATGTATGCTTTGTATATATACCTTTGTAACATTTCATCTGTCCATATTCTACCAGTGAACAGGGGCACAGAAGCAAGTGCCTGGAATATATGGTTGCAAGGTTTAAATAGTGTTTTATGGGCCTTTTATATTCATATATATATATATATATATATATATATATATATATATATATATATATATATATATATATATATATATATATATATATATATATATATATATATATATATATATATATAAGTGAATGTTTATATGTTTTTTTGGATGCTATAGAAGTCCAAACTGATTGATAGGCCCAAACAAAATTTTCCACACGGCCTCTATGTCACCCAGAAATGTTTGTAACTCAAAGTCAAACCCCTACCCCGTGACAGACATACAAGCACTGACAAAAGAAATGAAATTTTCGTTTTTATGTCACCTTTTCCCTCAGTGCTTTATAGGTCAATTCTCATTTTTCACCTGGTGCTCCATCTTTTTTCCAGACGCTGTCAGACATATGATTAACACAATAATAAATCCAGATCCCCTATAATATCAGTTTTTGATCAGAACTTACGTGAATTTTGATCGTAATATATGAGAATTATTAATATAATTGTTTATTACCTCGATAAAATCAACATTGAAAACATATATCAGTTTAAATGAGATTCTGAATTAATTATCTGCAACAGGAGTGGTGAGAGGCAAGAGACAGCAGACGAATTGGTTGCCAGTTAACCATATATACAGGCCTTCCCGATTCTATCGCAGCAAATTATAAATCTGATCGAAGAACTAAGTAACGTTTCTCATACAGTCACAAACATAGAGTATGCATGAAAAAACGAGGCATCGACTTAAATTCGGTCATATACACTTTTATTTGAAAGGGACACCTGACAACTACATCAACCAGTGAACAGCAAGACTGGAAGAGTAACTACCAGTCAATTCGTTCCTACCGCTGCATTCCTGTCATTTAGGAAAATGAAATGTTTGTTTATGGTTATTTATTAGAATTATATAAATTTATTTCTCCCTTTTATCAACGTGTATTTAGGGGAGCGCTGACTCCATAAGGCCCCTTTATAAAGTAAGGAGTCAGGGAGGCAGGGTTTGGAAAATTCATTAGCACTGCTGCCCCCGTACCGTAAACACAGTACGGGGCAGCAGTGCTAATGGGTTTTCCTGACCCCGCCTCTCAGTAGCCCAGAGAGTATATTGTGATTTTTAGCCAATTGAGTTTTGAAGGCCACTCCTACCTTGACACCGGCCTGTGGGTGGATATGTAGTCTCTAATGGTTGTGTATGTTCGTCAGTACTGTTCCTGTGACTTCTGATACTCTGTATCAGTCCTTCGTCAATGGCTTGGAAATAAAGTCAAAACCGGTCACTTGTGGTAATGTGATATATATATATATATATATATATATATATATATATATATATATATATATATATATATATGTGTGTGTGTGTGTGTGTGTGTGTGTGTGTGTGTGTGTGTGTGTGTGTGTGTGTGTGTGTGTGTGTGTGTATGTGTGTGTATATGTATGTATATATACTGAACGTCACGCTGCAAATCTACTTGGCCTGAAATATGCAATATTAAACTTTTTCATCCAGTTATAAGGTGATCCTCCCAATACATTCTTATTCTACTTCTCTTTGGTTAGCTTTTTTCTTAATAAGCTCATCTCGAGCCTCACAGCAACAACCACCACCCCGCTTCCACCCCTTCTCCCTCCCACCCCTATTTCAGCCTGCAGCAGGCACTGTCCTGCCCTTCTCAATGCTTTTCCAAAAACGAAAGCGCTTGCTATCAAACGCAGTCTTCTCTTTCTGTACACAGCAGTGGAATCTTTTCGCTCAGTGCGCGCTCATTCAAAAAGGAGACCGGTTATTTTAGTCGGCAACTGACCTAAGCTATCCTATGACACACCATAAAGATTCTCCTTTTTCATTTGCCCTCCTGTGTTCATAGTTGCATATGGTTCTGGTGTTTACAATTTTACCTCGACGTTTTTTTTAACTGAGGCTGTTATCACAGGCTCACACGCGCACACACGGACACAAACGCAAACATACAGAATAAAAGAAGAAAACGGTTCTTTCAGATTTTGAGTACGATCAGCACAGGGAATAAACATTTTTAAAATCACCATGAGTTGTTTAGCATTTTCTCTTATTCCCTGAACTTTTAATGCTTTTTATTTCGTACAGTTTAGAAGCTAACTGGATAATGAATGTTTTGTATATGCAATATGCAATATTAAGATCTCGGTGGTACGGAAGTCTGCATGTTTAATAATAATTGCCTAACAATAATTCGTACTCTTTATATTAAAATTATGGAATTCCACCAAGAAAACTCGTCAGCTTAAACATTAAATATGTGGTTCCAACGTTCTCAGTTACGAAACACTGAGAACGTCATTTGCACTGCACCAAACTCACAAATAGGTAACGATGTAAACTGTAGGAATAGGAATATGAAGTATGTATGCATGAAACTGTATTCTTCTCGATGATATACTTCGCTATCAAAATGAAATGAGTAGGAACATGTAGTATGTATGTATGAAATTGCATTCATGTCAATCACGAAGAAAACAATATAGTTGTCTTCACTGTGAAAATGTACAGTATGTGTTCATACACAATTGCATTCATCGCTAATTACATTTAAACCCTGTCTATATACTGCTATACTAAAAGGTAACCGGTACAATCCTTATCCGAAAAGAAATTAAATCAGAATATCCTGAACCTTCTACTACGTGCAATTAAGCGTAAAATCTTCAAAGTCCCAGATCCTTGCCCATCGAATAAAGGGATGTATCATTCCCAATTCTATATCCTTATTCCTTCCCCGATCGTTCATCAATTACATCGTATCATCCTCAAAGAGGGAGTCCTTCCGTGATTACACAGCCAAAGAACTTTTCAAGATATACAGAGGGTCTTCATATGTGGTGATACGTAACAGAGAGAGAGAGAGAGAGAGAGAGAGAGAGAGAGAGAGAGAGAGAGAGAGGGCAAAATGAAAATGTTTTGTTTTGAATAGAGATGACTCAAAGATAAGCAAGTATGCATTATGCCAATTTATCCAACAAACTAATAAAATTATGACCTATTCGCCGTTAAATCAAGAATGATCTCTGATGTTTCGAATCTATTTACATAAGATTCTCGGAAATCTTACCAACGAGTTAGATAAGTCTAAGAAAAAATAAATAATGGTCAACTGATGCATACATTGCATAAACATTTAGGGAGACGAAGGGGAATATTAATAGTTTATGAGATGTGTATCTGATTACTCAATCTGGTGGAATTAAGACTGCAATTATGATCAGCCGCAAGAATAACCTTCTGAAAAAGGGAATATTTTATTTCCCCATTTTTACTGGTAAATACTTTATTATTTTGCCCTAAACTGCCACTTTCATGTATGTATATATATATAGTATATATATATATATATATATATATATATATATATATATATATATATATATATATATATATATATATATATATATATATATATATATATATATATATATATATATATATATATATATATATATATATACATACATATATACACACATATATATATATATATATATATATATATATATATATATATATATATATATTATAATGGCCAGTTTCGACCAATACACATTTTATATTCTCAAAATGCCTTTCAATATTCGCTTACCTGCAATGAAGTCCACTATGAGTGGAATCATACGCCAAGAATAACCACTAAATGGAGGAGAAATAAACACTGAGAAAAATCACTTGATACTTTATATATAAACATTAGACAGAAACGACACCTGAACTTCTTAATACATAAGTAACCAAAAACACAAACACTGTTACATATAATAAACAAAAGCACATTACTGAAGGAAAGCAATACGTCCACACTTACACAGGGTGGTCCAGAAAGTATAAGAGGAAAGAAAAGCAAGGATATCCTATCAATTTTACAAACTAATAATCTAAATAACTTAATGTTCCACAGTCTCCTCCTAAGGTAAGAACCAAACTCCTGTCTGCAGCTATTTCAGGTTGTCTTGATTTATAGAGCCAAAAAAGGCAGCAGCAATGCCCAAAACGCCGTGATCTCATCAAACTTCTGATAATATCAACAATATCACCTTACCAGCAAGCTGTGAGGTCACCTTGGCAGCATAACTGAACCAAAGTCAGTGATGGGTGCAAAACAAATCCTCCGTGTAAAGAGAAGGATGGCTAAATCAAAAGAGCTGACAGCAATCAATAAGAGCAGGTGCTCCCCAAGTCAAACGCAGTGGGCCAAAGAGGCAGAAAACAGATCAATAGCTTTATATCAAAGCAGCCGAAAACAATCCACACACCTTGAAGCGATGGCTCAGGAAAACAGACTGCTGCCCTTCATCTCGGGACCAAAACAAAACCTCCCAAAGAGGCGGAGCAAGGACAGCGATACTTGAAAAGAGAAAACAACACTTTCAAAGCAGGTCAACAAGCAAAGGGCCACTCAGGAGTAGACGAGAGATCTAAAGGAACTTTGCCCAAATGGCATATTACAAATAACAATCACATAACTAATTAATACAGAAAAAGGCCAGCATGTGACTGATATATATATATATATATATATATATATATATATATATATATATATATATATATATATATATATATATATATATATATATATATATATATATATATATATATATATATATATATATATATATATATATATAAGTGAATGTTTGTATATGTGTTTGGATGCTATAGAAACTGAACTGTTTGACAGGCCCCCAAAAATTTTACACATGACCTCTATGTTGCCCCAGAAAGGTTTATAACTCAAAATCAAACCGCTACCCCGTGACAGACATACATACACAGGCAAAACAAATGAAATTTTCGTTTTCGCTTCACCTTTTCCTTCAGTGCTTTATGGGTTAATTCTCATTTTTCACCTGACACCTCATCTTTTCTTCCACTGCCATACATATGATTGACCTACAACAATAAATCCAAATCACCTATAGCATCAACTTTTGATCAGAATTTACGTGAATTTTGATCATAATTTATGAGAATTATTAATATAATAATTGTTTATTACCTTCATAAAATCAACATTGAAAACCTGTATCAATTTAAATGAAGTTTGGAATTAATTATCGGCAACCAGAGTGTTGAGGAGTAAAAGACAGTGGACGAAACATTGCCAGTTAACCATATATACAAGTCTTTCTGAGTCTATCTCAGCACATTACAGATTTGATCGAAGATCTAAGTAATGTGTTTCATACAATCACGAACATAGAATATGCATGAAAAACGAAGTATCAACTTAAATTCGGTGATGCACACACTTTTACTTGAAATGGACACCTGGTAACTGCATTAACCCATGAACAGCAAGACTGGAAGAGTAACTACCTGTCAATTGGCACCTATTGCTGAATTCCCGTCATTTAGGGAATAAAATGTTTATCTATTGTTATTTATTAGAATAATATACACTCATTTCTAACTTTTATCAAACAGTTTGCCTTACATTCCTCCGCGAAGGGACTGATTTTGTTTCTGATACCTGATTACGTCATTACCATACCGTTAGGTGCTTTTTACGGGTTGATATAGTTGCTGTACGAACAAGCATAGCTGCAATTTTTTGCTAACGTTCTGTGTAACCTTATACTAAATGCTACGTTTATAAATCTGATGTCATTGTAAAGGTAAGGAGTTGTAATTTATTATGCTAGGTTAAAAACGTCCCCAAAACCAATATAATGCATACGAATCACGAGTTGAAGTTAGACCCATTGGAAAATGTTTCGCAACTTTTCTTTCTTAATTCACCAAAACTCTCTAAACAGAGATAGGGTACTTCTTTTTGGTGATTCAGCACAAAAGCAAAATAAATTGATTTTCTTGTCATGTATAATTCATTACTATCTGCGTTAGGTGTGATATGACAAAGGGCAGTGAAAAAAAGGCAAATTGTACTAACGAGTTGTAGGTTATAGGTAAGTGACACCTGTTGGTACTATTTAAAAAAATAATGAGTTTATTGAAATATCTAGTTTTGATTTCCCTGATGAGAAAATTCAACAATTTTCGTTTCCAATAAAGTCCGCTGACTGATGAAGGGGTGGAGACCAACTGCTGCAGCAGTTTACTTAATTACAGGAAAGAAGTAAAAAGGCGCTAAAGAGTTTAGTCCAAATATTTCTAATTAAAAAATAGATGTATATTCTTATACAATATTAATGAATGAGTTTGAATTAGAACCTGGGGAGAGAGAGAGAGAGAGAGAGAGAGAGAGAGAGAGAGAGAGAGAGAGAGAGAGAGAGTTTATAGGTTGTTATTCAGAGTTTTACTGGGCAGTGCCGGGTTGGTCAGCTAGTATGTGTGTGTATGTATATATATATATATATATATATATATATATATATATATATATATATATATATATATATATATATATATATATATATATATATATATATATATATATATATATATATATATATATGTGTGTGTGTGTGTGTATATGCATATATACAAACCAGAAGGCGTAGAAGAAGACAGCATGAAACATAAGTCACTTGATTCTTATGCGACGTTTCGAGACCAATGTCTCATCATCCAGGCTAAAATGAAAGATCAAAACTGATAAACAATACAAAATTATGTTGACCTTGACAGCTGGGAAGTGTTTGGTTATAATCTGCTTCAGATGTCGTAAAAAATCACCACCATGTACAAAAGGAAAGGCAAAGTAATATTCTAATTTGGGAACATCGAAAGAAGGAGAGGGAGGGCTAAAATGGTTATTTAAAATGTCCTTTATTTTATGTTGGAATAAAGTCAAGGAAAACAATTTTGTTGAAAATATTTTTGTAAAAGGAAATTTCGTTATGGAAGAAGGACCAATCAGAAGAAAGTGAAAGGGCTCTATGGATAAGGGTGGTTAAGGAATTTAGCTTGAAATTGAATGCACAGGAGCTATAAAAATAAAGGCCTTAAATTTTATAGCTCCTGTGCATTCAATTTCAAGCTAAATTACTTAACCACCCTTATCCATAGAGCCCTTTCACTTTCTTCTGATTGGTCCTTCTTCCATAACTAAATTTCCTTTTTACAAAAATATTTTCAACAAAATTGTTTTCCCTTGACTTTATTCCAACATAAAATAAAGGACATTTTAAATATTAAACATTTTTTTATTATTTTTTGTTTATTTAAATTTTTTTACATATACAAATATTTATTTTTATTTGTTTATATTTATATTTTTGTATTTATTTTTCTTTTTATCCATTCTTAATTAATTAATTTGTATTATTTTTGCTATTTTTATATAGTTTTTTATTACTTCTTTGTTATTCTATTTTCAGTAGTATCGATTTTTTCGTATATATTTCAATTTTTTTTTTAATTTTATATCTTTTTTATGTATATTATAATTTGTTATTTTTTTAATTCATATATTTGTATATTTTTATATAATCAGTTATGTTTTTTCTATTGAATTGTTTTGTAAAGATTAAGATTTATTTTATATTTTCATTTTACTTATCTCTTTTGATAGCTTTATATATTTTTATTTATTTTTATTCATTTTTATTTATTTACTATTTTAAACTCCTTATTATTTTTATTATTTCATTTTTATTCATCTTTATTTATTTATACATTTGTATTTAATCTTTTGTTTGTTTTACTTTTCTATTAATTTTTATTAATTATTTATATAATTTCTATTTTTTTTCTTATTTTTTTAATTTGATTTGTTGTTATGTACTTTTATTTAATATTATTTTTTATTTCTTGTTTTCGTATCTATTTTGAATTTTATTGAGTTTATATATTCATTTTTTTATTTATTTTGAATCATGTTTATAGATTTATATTTTTTATTTATATTTAATTTTAATATTTTTCCTCTCTAATTATTATTATAATTCTTATCTTTGATTTATTATTTTTCGTTTTCTTTTTTGTTTATATATTTTAATTTTATACATTTTATTTTTTCATTCCTTTTTACCTATTTATATTTTACTTTAATTTTTATTTTTTTCTTATTTAATGTTTTATTTGTATTTTTTCAGTTATTTATTTTTTATTTTAACTTTTTTGTAAATATTTTTCGTCTTTTTAAAATATTTTCTATCTATATTTACTTATTTTTTTCATATTTGTAAATTTTTAAACTATTCTCATCTTTACATATTTTCATATATTTTTATATTTTTATTCATTTATAATTGCTATTATTTATTCATTTTTTATTATTTGTTTTTCTTTACCTTTATTTAATTTATTTTTATTTTGTTATTTTTAGTTGATTTTATTTATTTTTTTATTCTCTTTTGTTCTTATTTAATATTTTTTTTATTATTTTCATTTATTTATTTAAACTTAATTTTTGCATATATTTTATATCATTTCAGAGTTCTGTATATTTTTGCTTTTTATATATTTATTTATTCTTATTTATTTTTATAATTTTTTTTGCTTTATTTATCAATTTGATACTTTTGTTTCATTTTCATATTTTTTTATTACATTTTTATTATTTTTTTTACATTTATATTTTTTCCTATCTATTTCCATTTATTTTTGCTCAGTTCCCTTTTTATTTTGTACCTATTTTTATAAATTATTTCTTATAATTTATTGTTTATTTATTTTTTATTATTCTTTATTCATATTTTTATATTAATTTTTTAAAAGTTAATATTTGATTTTTCTTCTTTTCCTTTGCTTTAATCTTTTTATCATTTATATTCATTTCTATTTATGATTATTTATTTTTATTTATATTGTATTTATTTATTGGTATGTGCTTTATTTGTTTTATATTTTTATCTCTATTTGTTTTCTTCTATTTCTTGTTTATTTTATTTTCATCTATGTTTATTTTTAACTTCATTTACTTCCATTTGTTTTCAACATTTTTATTTTTTTTTTTTTTATTTATTTATGTTTTTATTCACTTAAGTTTATATCTACCTAATATATTCAATATTTATTTTATTTAATATATTTCTACTTATTTTAAACTTTTGAATTCTTTTTATATTTCATTTAGTTTTTTTTTATTTTTGTTAATTTTAATTAATATTAATTTTACATTCTTATATATATTAATATTTCATCAACTTCTTTAACTTTTATTAACCTTTATTTCTGTTATTTTAATTTGATTTTATTAATCTGCAATTATTCCTCTTTTCAGTTATATTTCTTTATTTTTATTCTTATTAATTACTTATATCCTTATTCTTAACTATATTTTTATTGTCATTTATTTTTTTATTTTTATTCATCTCTATTTTATTAATTTTTATCTTTCATTTTTTATTCATCTTTATTTTTTTCATTTTAATTTTTTATCTATTTTCATAACTATTTTTATGAATTTTTTACTTGTTACACTTTTAGGTTTTTTATTTTTTATTACTTTCACTTCTTTTTTCTTATTCATTCATATTTCTTTTTATCTATTTTCATTTCTTGCTATATTTTTTTTTATATATTTAAACTCATATATTTTTATTTACTTTTCATTTATGTTTGCCTTCAGTTCTGTTTTATTTTAATCTATTTTAAACCATTTTCATTTTCATTTATATATATTCTTTTAATTTATTTCCTTTCATTTTTTTTTATTCTTTTTAATGAATTTTTATTTATTTATATTTATTCTTGTATCTTTTTATATGCATTATTTCCATAGTTTTATTCTTTATTTATTTTGGTTTTTAATTGTTTTTATATTTGTTTTTCCTGATATTTTAGTTTTCTTTTCTTTGTTTCTTTTATTTCTATTCAATGGTAATGTTATTTATTTTTGGTTATTTTTATATATGTATATTTTTGTCTATTTTTCATTACACATTACTTTCTATGTTTATTAATATTCTCTTTACTTATTTTCATTTAGTTTCACTTATCTTTATTTATTCCTCATTTTTATATTGTCTATTATTCCTTATTTTATATTTATTTTTAGTGATATTCTTAATCATTTATTTTTTATACTTTTATTTTCATTTATTTGTATTTGTGTATTTTTTTCTACATATGAAGATTTCCTTATATTTTTACTAATTTCATTTTTATTTATTTTTTATTGTAATTTTTTATGCATTATTTTACATATTTAATAATTTTTATTTACTTTTATTTTAATATATTTTACTGTTTTTATTTTCATTATTTTTATTTTCATTTATTTCTGTTTTTATTTATTGATAATTTTTTTGTTTTCAGTTTGTTTTCATTTTTTATACATGTAATTTTCTTATTTAATTCTAATTTGTTTTTATTTATTTTGATTTTGATGTTGATTTTTTATTCAACTTTACTTTTGTTACTATTTATTTTCGTTGTTGTTTCTTGCATTTTTATTTTCATTTATTTGAATTTATTTATATTTATTTTTATTTATTATTAGTTTTCTTTACTTCCCTTTACTTTAATTTGTATTATTTTTTTGTATTATTGTTTGTTTAATTCAATATTTTTCTGTATTTTAAATATTTTTTATAAATTTTTATTTATTTTTTGTTAGTTTTATTTAGTATGATATATTTTATCTTCTTGTATTTTTTATATTTCTTCGTTGTTTTATTTTTAATAAGTTTTAATTAATATTTATTTCTTTTCATTTTTTTTTCTTTTCATTCGATTTTTTACATGTTGGTATTTATTCTCTTTAATTATCTTTATTTTTATTTATTTCCATTTAATTTTTCTATTATTTTTTTATTTGTTTGTGTATTTATTTATTTTTATTTTATATTTTATTTTTTTATTTTATTTTACTAGATACATTGGTCTGTTTTTGTTAATTTTTATTTATTTATTTTTACAAAATATCATTATTATTAGTGTTTACTACTGTGTAATTTTTTTTGTTTCTGTTGTATAAATAGACTTTTTTATACTTCATTATTATTATATTCTTTATCTCTACCTTTTTAATTTATTTTTGCTTACCTCATTTTACTAATTTTATTAACTTTATACCTTTTTATGTATTAATTTATTATATCTATTATTTTTTAATTTTCATTTGGTTATTTTTATTCTATTTATTTGCTTCATTTTCATTTATTCATATTTTCATTTCTTTCTGTTTATTCATTTAACTATATTTTTACTTATTTTGATATATTTTTATTTTCATTATTTTTACTTATTTTTATTTCTAGTTATTTATTTTCTGAATTTTTGTTTATGTATTTAATTTTCATGTATTTATTTATTTTAATTTCTAGTTAATTTCTTTGATTTTTATATATCTTTATTATTATTAATTTCTATTTCTATTTATCTAATAGATAATTATTTTTATTTATTTTTTATTATTTATATTTATTTTCCTTTGTTTTTGTTTGGTTGTATTGTTGATTTTTTTTATTTTTGTTTATATAAATTTTATTTATTTATAATTTTTTTCAGTTATATTTACATCTATTTCTCTCTAGTATGTATAGTTATTCACTCTCATTTATTTCATTTAAATTTGTTCCTAATTATATATTTCTATTCATCTTATTGATTTTCTCCCGTTTTAAAATTTGTGCATTTATATGTATTCTTTTCATGATATTGTACTTATTCATTTTTATTTTTTTATGTGAAAACACTTTCATTTATTTTTTATTATTTTTATTTTTATTTATCTATTTTTATTTTTTTCCAATTTAGTTATCTCTGTTTCTCTTTATTTTGTTATTTTTTAATTATTTTCTTTTATTTTTCTTTTTAATTTTTATCGAATTTCCCTTATTTTTATATATTCCTATTGACTTTTAATAATTTTAATTGTATTTAATTATATTTATTCTCACATTTACATTTTTATTTTTCTTCATCTTATTTGATTTTTATTGATTTTTTATTCCTCTCTTTATATGTTTTTTATTAACTTTTTATATGTTTAATTTATCTTTGAGTTTTTATATAACTTTATTTAATTGAAATTTATTTTTATTTGTTTTTATTTTTATTAATTTTTACATTAGCTGTGCTTGTATATTTTCTTAATTTTATTTTCATTAAGCTTATTAATCTTTATATAATTTATTTCATTTACTTTTGTTTCTTTTGATCACTATTCATTTATTTCTTATTTTCGTATATAAATTTTTATTATATTTTTCATGTTTCATTATTTTTTATTTTCCAATTTTTTTAACTTTATTACCTTTTTTATTAAATTTTTTTTATATTTTTATATTTTTTCCGATTTTTTATTATTTTTATTTTTTCTTTCGGTTTTATTAATTTTTTCTATTATTATTAATAAATAGTTCAAATTATTTGTATTTATTTTTTTTATTTATCTGTATTGATACACATCTTTACTTATTATTATCTATTTGATTCTGTTTATTTATTTTTTATTTTTACATATATTTTTTATTATTATTATTATTATTATTATTATTATTATTATTATTATTATTATTATTATTATTATTATTTTCTATTCTAATTTCTTTTACTTAATCTTATATATTTATTGTTATTTATTATAATTTAATATTCATTTATATTTGTTACTAATGTCAATTATTTTTGTTTAATTTATTTTTTGCTATTCTTATATATTTCTTTATATATTTTGATTTTATTTTAAATTTTTATTTATATTTTATTTTTAAATTTTTTTTCTTTTATATTTGTTTACTTTTCTTTCATTTTATTTTCATTTATTTTTATCAATTATATTCATTAATTATTTTATTTTTATTTATATTTATTTATTATTATTGTTATTAATCTATTTCTTTTATTCATCTTTACTATTATATTTATTGATTTAAATCTACTCTTATATTTTTTTAATTTTTATTTACCTCTTTTTATTCTTATTGTTTTATTTTTATTAATTTTTTTATCTTTAATTTCTTTTTATTTCTTATTTTATTTTTATCTATTTTATTTGCTTTATATATTCTTTTTGCTTTATTATTTTTTTTTAACTTGTTTATATTTTAATTTGATCTAATTTTATTTTAATTTCTTTATTTTCATGTATTATTTTATTTATTTTTAATTATGTTTCTTAATATTTCAAACATTTTTAAACTTTATTAGCTATTTTTTTAATGCACAGTCATTTACATTTATTTTATGTTTTATTAACTTTATTTTTTATTATTTTTATTTATTTTTCATATTTATTGTTATCTATTTCTATGTAGTTCTTTTAAATTTTATTCATTACCAATTGTATTTATCTTTATTTAAGTTTTTCTTCTATTTTTTATATATTTTTATTTTCTTTTTTATCTATTTACATTTATTTTTTATTTTCATTTGTTTTCATCACTTTTAATACATATTAATTATTTTTCATTTCTAATTATATATATTTCATTTTTATTATTTTTTCTATTGATTTGTATATACATTAAATTATTTCTTGTGTTTTACATATATAATAACTTTTCTATTTCTTCCTTTTATCTCTTTCCTTTGTAAGGATTGAATATTGTTATATATGTATTATTTTACTATTATTTGTTTATATGTTTAGTTATGTTCTTTATATTTTTATCTATTCTTATTTATTTTTTATATTTATCCAGTTGTATTTCTATTTAATTTTTGCTATTTAATTTTTTTATTTTCATTGAATCATGTCTACATTCATTTCTAATTATCTATTTCTCTCTATTGTTTCTTTAGGTTAATAATTTTAAATTTTCAATTATTTTTTTACCTTTTTACCTTTTTTTTATTTATTCTATTCTTTCTTTTTATTTTTATTTCTTTTTACTTATTTTTTATTTCTACTTATTTTATATAGTTTTCATTTATTTATTTATTTAGTTTTAGTTCTAGTATATTTATTGTATTTTTATTAATTTATTTTTATTTTTATGAATAATTTGTTTATTTATTCTTATTACTCGCCTTGTCTTCACCCCTTTTTCTCACCAAGAAAGAAGCGCCAGGTTTTTCGTTCTATGGCTGGTATCCCATTTTGTGCTACGAGATGGAAGTGGAGAAACAGATTATTACTGTTTCATTTTAGTTTTGGATTCTCTCAGCTTCTTCTTGATTTCCTGCTTTGGAGAAGGAAATTAACGTAAAAGGAAAAATCTTCGCTTTCCTTATCCTTCTTGTCAGGATTTATCTACAGACAGATTTAGTAAAAGAAAAATTTTTCGTCTACTTCTCTGTTAAAAAGATCTGACAGTATTGAGGAGAAAACGATACCTTATCTTTCTTTTCTGTTAATTAGAGACATTATCCATTTTTTCTGTTTCTCAGTCTATGTCTTTTCGCTTCACAAATATTCCTCCTTTTTATTACTAATATATCTTATCTCTTCCTCCTTTTTCCTACTAATGTCTCATCACTACCTCTTCAGTCCAAGGGATAAACAGAAAATGAAGTGGTAAATAGAAAATGAAGAATTCCCTCGGAGTTTATTCAATTATCTATTGTGATACGGTGTTCCGGTGACAGATGTTTCTAGGATACTATTATTTAAAAAAAGGTAAGGTTTAAGACAGAGATGGACCTCTCTCTCTCTCTCTCTCTCTCTCTCTCTCTCTCTCTCTCTCTCTCTCTCTTGTAGGTCTAACGCCAACTTAAAGGCAGTCAAGCCTGAATTACTGCGACAGGTTCATTTGTACCCTGTGCCTCATCTGCATCCAGATCCCCTTTGTCGGATGTGCCGTGTCTAGTCTTTGTGTCAAAATTTTGATGCTAAACTTCCAACACAAGTTTAATGAAAGCGAATGGCGTAGCTGGCATTCCATCAGTGGGGGCGATAGGTGGGAGCCAAGATATTTCTGGGGGGAGGGGGGGGGGGTGGCAAAGAAAATTACACATAACTAATGTACCAATTCTGCAATTAGAAAAGTATACTATTTTCGAATGTATATATCCATGTGAATGAAAGAAAATAATAGTATTAGTAATTAGTAAACATGTATTTGAAATTATAGAGCTCAATTTTCAATTAATTTTCAACTCTTAATAATTTCAAATGTATCAAATACTGTAATGTAAATTTCCTCACAACCTTATATTCAACACTAGTCTTATTCCTATTATCAAGGTTTACTATAGTAGCCTATAGTAATATCCTTGTCATGTAAATATATTAAAATAGTGCATATCATCAATAACACAAAAGACTTGTGACCTTCCAAAATCTCTTCAAAATTTCTACCTATCCCAATTCCTCTTCTTCACCTCCTCTCAATGGAAATTAACTATAAGCAGCAGTAGCAAATTGCATTGCACTTATTCAAAACTGTAAGTATAGTTTCAGTCACTTCATCCATAAGTTCATAACATTACGTTGGATCAAAATATCATGAACAAACATCTCATTTGTATTAAAAACCTATAACAATAATTCTGCGTTTGACCACAAAAGGGTTAAAGTTTATCTACAAAGGGACTTTCAACGGCGGGGGTGGGGCTGTGGGGTGGCCAAGCATCTGACTGGGAGGGCCGGGGCCGCCCTGGTCCCCCATAGCGACGCCAAATAACTTGTGGAATTGGTATTTCTTATGTCATCGGTGGAAATGTCTGTCTTTTTGAATATCTAATCAAGGGCGCCGATAAAAGCAAGAAAGAGGGTAGATTTTTTAACGATGTATTTCGGAAACTATTGTTTCCCTCAGCAGAAAACAGTAGTTTCTAAAATATAAGGGTTTTTAATGGACCATCTTTGTTGTTTTTAGCGGCAACGTTTGTTAAATGGAATTCTGCTATAACAGCAGATACTTTATGATTATTTCAATATACGCACAGTCAAATTTATTTATCTTACACCTAAGCTGCAGGGATGATGAACATTAAAGTCATTAGTTAATAATCGCGTTACAGGGGAATATACAGTAAGTCTTCCCTTGAATAATATCCCTTGTTGAAGCAGATCGTAGTTTGTATTCACTTACGCTCTAATTGGATTAATTACCCATGGTCATATATCTACCTGGGTTTCGCAACGGGCCACCTTTCTAGAGGAGCTTTCAATGAGAATGTGGGCTGGAACTGTGGCCCAGGGATTGAATAGGGTTCTCTAAATTATATATATTTTTAAATTTTCTATACTTGAATCTTTCGTTTCCAGAATCTGATATTTTTCATCTTAGATTTTCTTATCGCGTTTTCCAGACATTTTAGTTTTCCGCCCAGAGACAGCCTTTGAGTTTCCTCGTGTGTAAATAAGTACACACACATACATGCAAAGATACATTCACACACACACACACACACACACACACACACATTTTTTTACACACACACACACACATATATATATATATATATATATATATATATATATATATATATATATATATATATATATATATATATATATATAAGTGTGTGTGTGTGTGTGTGTTTAACTAACAGGCCGGTGCATGTATACTTATTAATCATCATTCCTTTAGGTGCAAGTTATTTCCAGTGTGAACTCGATATTAACGAATATATATATATATATATATATATATATATATATATATATATATATATATATATATATATATATATATATATATATATATATATATATATATATATATATATATATATATATATATATATATATATATATATATATATATATATATATATATATATATATATATATATATATATATATATATATATATATATATATATATTTATTCTACTCAAACTGAAAGATGAATGCATCCTACCATTATCAATTCATGTTAGTAGTGAATAACGTTAGTTTATGACAGACATTATGAAATTCGCCTAATTAATAAGAGGGAGAGAGATATTCCGTGTGTTCACTCATGTCTGTACTGTATTGTATTTTTGTTTTCAAAATAGAATCCTTCAGATAAATGCTAAACGCAGTAAAACTTTAATATTAAATGCTCAATAAATATATTCATCTTATGAAACTTGATTTTGTCATTTAAAGAAACCAATTTTATATTTACCATTCTGTAAGGGCAGATTTATCTTATCTAGAAATAATGTGATCATCCAATGATCTAGTAGAATTATTCCCGTTGTCTATGTGTGATTAATATATATATATATATATATATATATATATATATATATATATATATATATATATATATATATATATATATATATATATATGCATATATACAATCAGTAAGCTTCAAACGTCCTTTAATATCCAATTCACTCTACCTCGGAAATAATATATTTTTCAAATATGTTACCGAAGGTGATGTGATAAAAAGTCATAATATGGCTGCGTGCGACAAACGCACTACATGGTCAACATGGCAGAGGTGGGTGGATATCGACTCTAAATACAAACACCTGAGTTCGACGGGGATGTGTAGATGGGAGCCGATATCCACTTATACCTCACTTGCTGGCCGTGTGAGTTAAGGCGTCCACTGTAGTCCTGAGTTCTTGTCCTTCGTTGGTTCGAGGCCACGGGACGACGAACTTATTATCAACTAAAAAATTCCCCTTCGGTAACATATATGAAAATATATTATTTCCGAGGTAGACCGAATTGGATATTAAAGGACGTTTGTAGCTTACTGATTGTAGATGAATCACGGTGATGTGATAAAAAGTCATATATATATATATATATATATATATATATATATATATATATATATATATATATATATATATATATATATATATGTGTGTGTGTGTGTGTGTGTGTGTGTGTGCACACGTTCACGCATTTTAGGGCACAACATTTACGCATAAACCAATGGAAAGACTTCCTGTACGACCAAATTTCACACACACTAAGAATAGGAGACAACGCTCGTGGAAATAGATAAGTAAAGAATGGATAACATAGAGAGAGAACACTAGAAGGAAGAAATGAAGACCAACCAAAATCTAAAGAAGCAAAAGCTTCAGTCTTCGAAAACAGGAACTGCCTATTTTGTCTCTGAGCTTTGCCGGACGGAGGGTTGACTTACAGACTGGAAGAAGTCGCGCCATACACTCTGTAAGAGTCGATGGTTTCCTTTTCGAAAGGGAAGGAAGGAGACGATGGGTTCTCCTTCCAGGGGAAAGGAAGCTGTCAAGGGAAGAAAGAGTCTTTTGTGGTAGGCCATTTGAGACTTGAACATCATATGCCTTTTTCTCTCCTGCAGTTTGAATAATCCAGTAGGTATCTTGAAGAGAAAGTGCTTGCGTGAATACACGTCCTCGTACATATGCACAGCTTATATGTATGAAAGAAAAATTATATTTTATTTTTCCTCGCGGTTTATAAGTATTTTAAATTTCTGAGGGCTTTTTGGTTTTTTTATGTCAGATTTTTTGTATTTGTTCATTCGTTCGTTTCTCTTCGTTGTTAATATGCACCAGATACTTTAATGTAATGCATGCTCTGACACGAAAGCTTGTACTGAGTACCTAATTCAAAATTTAACTAATATCAGGAGCACTTTCAGTTTTAGCAAATACCGTGTTTTAGGTCTCATTAACATCTGCTGAGGGTCGAGTTTGAAACAACAAGTGAATTATAAGATGACATTCACTGAGAAACAAAAGAAAAAATATAGTAGTAGGCTTCAATGAACAATTCAGAAAAATGTAGGCTCGTGTCCCTTTGTATCGCTGCATTCGAAGGAATAAGTGAAACATTTTCATATTTACTTCAAGCAGAAGCCTCTACCTGACCCTACCCCCAAAACCCCTGTTAGGTACAGCTCCAGAATGTTTCCATATAAACTATTCACGAAGGGGGAACGACTGAGGCACGTGAGAGAGGAAAAAAGTGTATGAGAGAAGGAGATAAAAAGTGAGAGGGGAAGAGGGACCTCCGTTCATTTCTCAAAAATCCTAGGCAAAAATGACCCTCATTGAGCTTCTGTCTTTCCACTTGGGACCACACTGAAAAGAGCATCGGGGTTCGTTCTTTAGGAATGAGGGACATCGAGACTGAGGACGCTCATTCTCTTCCCTGGACGAACAGGAGTCTCTTTCGGTTCGAAGTTTATTCCTTTTTTCTCATTTTTTTCAAAAAGCTGTTTTACTCTGCCTTCTGTATTTGACAACTGTATTGTTGTTTTTCTTCATATTTTCACTACCATCTCAAAGAGGATCTTTTATTGTACCTGTTCTTAAAGTGTTTTATTTTTTCTGGTAAATGCTCACAATTCCTCTCTCTCTCTCTCTCTCTATCTCTCTCTCCCCTCTCTCTCTCTCTCTCTCTCTCTCTCTCTCTCTCTCTCTCTCTCTCTCTCTCTCTCTCAGTGAAGCTGTTTTACAGGAAGTGTGTATCAAGGGTGGATGCATATGAAGAGATAAAAATAAACAAACAAAATAAACACAGTTGTATCACATCCATCAAGTTGTCAGTCCCTTTCACTGTTAACGCGACCCATCAATTACACAGCATTAAACGAGCAAATAACGATGGTATATTTGTGTATGGATTTAAGTATGATTGTATTATTCACTTTGCTCAATAAATATGAAATTTCATTTTTTTATTGAAGGCCGATGGAAGGGGAAATTGTATGCCTGGTGTAACGGTATGGAGAATGAAAATCAGTTGTATTGGAAGGCCGATGGGAGGGAAATTGTCTTCATAAATTTTCAGAAGGAAAACTGTGAGAAATTAAAACGAAGGGGAATCATCCTGGAAGGAAAGGAGAGACCTGCCTCCTTTAAAGAAGGAATGTTAGAGCAGACAGGAAAACGGGAAGCAAGGTGAGAATTCCAGACCTTGGTATTATCGGCGGGAAAGTTGTCTGCGATACCGATAAATAATGGGATTGTTAACGCAGTCACTTTACCCTGCCGATTACCGTAGCTTCGAATGTAGCTTTCTCGGAGTTGAGGTCTATAAGACAACCAAATTGATGAAGAGAGAGAGAGAGAGAGAGAGAGAGAGAGAGAGAGAGAGAGAGAGAGAGAGAGCACAGCAATCTTTCTCAAAGAAAGTCCCATAATCAACAAAACTGAGGAAAACCCCGGAGCAGAACTGAGCAGTAGAATTAAGATATGGCGAGACTGCATGAGGCGTTTGCATAATTATCGCTCTAAGTCCATGCTCGTTTTTGTGACAGAATTCCCATAAACTTTCCTTTCAGTTGAAATTTCGGGGTGGAAATAAACCCTTTTCCTGTTGCATATCTCATCGCATTTTCTCCGAGTTGTAGATCATATAACTTACTGTTAAAACAAGTTTAGAAATTGCTTTTTGTTTTCACTTAATAATGATATTAAATTCACTTTCAGAATCGTTATTAATAATAATAATAATAATAATAATAATAATAATAATAATAATAATAATAATTATTATTATTATTATTATTATTATTATTGTTGGTTAAGTATACCTTAGTTTAACCAGACCACTGAGCTGATTAACAGCTCACCTAGGGCTGGCCCGAAGGATTAGACTTATTTTAAGTGGCTAAGAACCAATTGGTTACCTAGCAACGGGACCTACAGCTTATTGTGGAATCCGAACCACATCATAGAGAGAAATGAATTTCTATCACCTGAAATAAATTCCTCTAATTCTTCATTGGCGGCCGGAGACTCGAACGCGGGGCCAGCAGAGTGCTAGCTTAGAACTATACCGACCCGTCAAACGAAGAACTAGGGTAGTAGTAGTAATAGTCCAACGAAGAACTAGGGTAGTAGTAGTAGTAGTAGTAACGCCAGTTGTATGTCACTGCTATTAGTTGTTTAATCTACTCTTGTCCAATTTATACGTTCACAGAGTTACGTCTTTTACTGAAATTCAGATGAGATGAAAATATGCCCAAGAAATTATTACAGCAGAAAATGTCTTTTAACTCTTGCCGTATAGAGATGTGAAGGTTAATTGTTCTCTCTCTCTCTCTCTCTCTCTCTCTCTCTCTCTCTCTCTCTCTCTCTCTCTCTCTCATTCCGTTTCTTCACACCCCACTGGGTGGGTGCGGATTGCTTGTTACTGAAGAGAACCATCAGAAACGTTAATGATCAAAGGAACGTCGTAATTTTATAAGGAAATTTCAGGGGCTTCATTAAAGATTCGAGATCTTGCCTTCACCGAGTCTCAAATGCAATACGACAAGAAGTACATCAACTCTCTCTCTCTCTCTCTCTCTCTCTCTCTCTCTCTCTCTCTCTCTCTCTCTCTTTTTGTAATTTCATGCGTGGGTGTATGATGATGAACAAATGAACGTTGGTAGATTTTGGTAGACAGCTTTCATTAAAGTTCCCTTCACTGTCACACCTGATGCACATTGTTCATTTCACCTTAATAAATTCAGAAATGACTTAAGTGATACATCACAGTTCGTGTTTCTTGGCTGCAATTCAGTTGATCAAACTGATATGGGATTTTATTTCCTTTGAATGAAGAAGGTAATAATTCTACTTAGGTGCTTTTCGACAGTATGTTTACCTGTAAGCAACATTATAAACAATCATGCATCTGGCACAGAAGGAGAACCCCTTTGTCCATCGTTTCTAAACCAGACCATGGTTCAAGTCCTGGCCATCACAGAAGCTCTTATTAATAATAATTCCCCGTGGGTGTAATTATTCCCAAAGTGTAATGAATTCGATTTTAATCTTTATTGATATATTTATGGGATGCAAATTTGTCACGTGTGTATGTGACAAAATTATATATACATATATTTATACAATCAGACACACACACACACACACACACACACACACACACACACACACACATTTATTACACATATATATATATATATATATATATATATATATATATATATATATATATATATATATATATATATATATATGTGTGTGTGTGTGTGTGTGTGTGTGTGTGTGTGTGTGTGTGTGTGTGTATGTGTGTGTTTGTAATTAAGCATATATGAATAATTGAACCACGTACTTTTTTTTTATTCTTTCATTTCATTTGGTAAGGAAAACTTCAACGTGGGGGTTCTCCTGCTTATGAATAAAAATGAGTTTGTTGTAGGAGTTCTGATTAGCCGCCCTGCGGTTGGAACGTTGGAACCCCGCAAGGCTCTGGGGAAACGTCCCTTGACTTCCTTGCCTGCCTATATGCGAAAGGCCACCTGGACGCCAGGAGGAACTTGGAAGCGTCGAAACTGTGGTTGTCTTCTCGTCCTTATGACGATAATAGTAAAATTAATAACGGTTACTATTTTTGAGGGGATAGAGTTACTGGCGGAATCTTACTGAAGCGATATAAACACTACCGTTTGGGTTGAGATTTCGTTACGAAAAGATCGGTGCATAAATGAAACACTCGTAAATTTTTTTTTTTTTTTTTTTATTTTTTTTTAAGAAAGCATTGCCGCTTCTTTTGCGTTTGTAAGGTTATCCCCATGTTTTATATGAAGGGTTTTGTGGGTGAGAAAGAGAGAACTACATTATCGTATGCGTTATCCGGCACAAATATATAATTTTGATCCCAGTATGACATGATATTCTATAGACTGGTTCATAAAAGGCAATTTTCTTCATAAGCTCCAAAGAAAATCAGGAGTGAAAATTCATTATGAAACAGGGAATTTTTTATGTATATCTGTGATTTATAAACAAAAGGACATTTGACCTAATAATAATTAGAGCAATATTTCGCTTGAAATATTTCCTCATGAGTTGAGGGAAACAATTTTCCTTCCTCAGAAAAGTAAAAAAAAACTGAAGAATATAAGTTAAACAAGCATATAACAAAAAATTGCTGATGTAGTTTTTTGTAAATGTAGAACAGGTGACAAATAACATACTTGAAAATGAATGTTATAATGAAGCTTATTAGTTCTGTCATATAATATTTTCATTGTACAATTCTTTTGCAGTTCATATGATTTTTACTGAACGGCTTTTAATAGTTATATGTGATCTATCAGAGACAATTTTTGTTTAAAACTCTAATTTCTGAATAAGTCTGCTTTATTATATAACATTCCACTGCGTTGGTTTTTTGTTTTTCAGATGGGCGCTGTCTCTATTCTGTCCCACTTAACTTCGGGAAATTCTCTGACGGAAAAACTAACTGATAACGAAATCTGATGGCTCTGAAATATCAAAAAAAAAAGACAAAAACACTTTTCAAGGTTTAGCTTTTTTCCAAGGATCAGTTGGCTCATATTTAGATACATTTCCAAACCATATGGGATAAAGATATAAAGTGTTCATGCAAATATATTCGCATACTTGCGTTGAATTTCTTTCATATATTTCTGGGAATAATGACCTCGAAAAGCTAAAAAATAAGTCTTTTTTTCCCAGAATATTCAGTCTGTTTGGCCGACTGAGGCAGATTAAAAGTGTTTGTTGTCAAAGTTTCATTTCAGGAAAAGCTTCAACAATGAAAATATAAATTTTTTTTCAAACTTATTTGCTGGATAAAGCAACTAACTCATAACGACGTGCATAAATCATTATGGAATTCCAGAGTATAACCTTGGGCAAGAAAGTAACACAAATCCGAAATATCAAATGATATTTTTATTGGTTTGTTGACCTGGCACCACACGGCACCGAAGGACTAAAAATAAAAACAAAAAGTACTATTTTAACAATGTGAAGAGACAATGGTTTCAATGGCACTTTAACCAAGAACTATTTCACACATCAGTGATTATGTTTTTTTTTTTTTATGATTTCCTAAAAATAATACAATATTTTATACGAATGTTTATAGAAATAATTTCAGTAAATGTATATGTAAACATGCATATACGATACTTTTGTATTTTCCAAGTTGATATGAACATAAGTCAGTATACAAAATATTCATTAAGATTTCCTGGAATAAATGTATACATTTCCTAATGTTCGTTCGTGTGCTTTGTATAAGGCCAAGCATGATTCTTTCATATGTTTATAAAGTTTTGAATGATAAGATACATTTTTTTACAACTGGGAGTGCAAATTAAAAGAAAAAAAAATCTAAACTCTACCTGATCAGCAAGCATTACATCACTGGGCTTAAAGAAATGAATATGCAAAAGTAAATCATGTATATTATATAAGAAATAAAAAAAAAACTCTCATCAAGTTTCTGGCTCTCTTCACCGTTGAGGGTAATGAAAAGTTAAACATACCTAATAATAATCGCAGTAAAAAAAATAAATAGATGGATAATTGTCAAGGAGAGATTTTAGGAACAAATACAGTACTAAATATGAATTTAAAATATAAACTTTTAACACTAACCGTGCAACTAGTCCCTACATCTCAAATATCCGATAGGGTTTTCATTTTGCTTCCTCTAGAGCATTATTATTCTCCCCCAGTAACTTCACGCCCTCAACATCATAAAGCCTCTTTACTGCTCATGCATGTTATTCGAAAGTCAGTTTATTATTGCTTTGGAACCAGCCTCCTTATACCCATTTCCCATTGCACTCAGGACGAGAATTTCATTAGCGATATTATGAAATTCATTTATGGCTTTCGTGCAGAACTGTCTCCTTGTGAATAGTTGTATATTTATATACGAATATGTGGATATGGCAGGTAAGTCAGAGAATGATGGGTTCTTTTGTAGAGTACAGCACTTGTTATATACTGCACTTTGGATTCTGTAATGTTCCATGGTTTCTCTTTAGAAGCCTGGTATCAGCTCTTTAATATGCGTATAAGAAGCTCTCTTGGATAATATGCTTTCCAATTCGAGGGACCATATCATCATGAAAGGGCAAGTGATTGTACATTTAAGGTTGAAAAATACCCTAAAGCCTTCAGAAGGAGAGACTCTTCTAAATCATGAGGTGGAATGAAATTGTCAAAGGTCAAACAGGAAGGCGAAAATCTAACTCCACCTCCTCTGGTCACCAAAATGGGTTAAGCTATGTGAACTGTTGTTAGAGCAAAGATACTTTTATATATGCCAGTCATAATATCGTTTATTTTGCGAAAACAACGTTAATATTTCGGGAGGTAGACACTTTAACGAAAAATTAAGAACTGACACATTTGATTTTGTGTATTGTTTCTATCAAAAGACATTCCCGCCATAATAACTGCCATAATAAGGTAGGGTATGGAGCAGGGCAAATGACCAGCCAAATATAGAGGTGACTTTGCTAAATTCAGGGCGAACCCCTGCACAAAAAACCTTCCATACCGTTCCATCTGGTTTAGCTTCCTCCTGCAGAACGAGGCTTTGTGATTACTGCACAAAGAGCTTAATTGGCTGTAAAAAAAAATGGCAAATAATAGTGATTTCCTCATAATAAATAAGCTCAACTTTTTTTTTTAGCCTCTCTCTCTCTCTCTCTCTCTCTCTCTCTCTCTCTCTCTCTCTCTCTCTCTCTCTCTCTCTCCAGATATAGTTGTGAGTGTTTGCATTGTATTACGAGCATAAAATGGAATTATGATCCTTTCTAAATAAAAAAAAATCAGAATGCTCCCAGCTGCATAAGTCAGTCCATTTAATTTTTATATAATCAAAAACAGAAATCCAAAATCCTTTCAAAAGGAAAGTATCCTTCGCTATCCTTGACCCTTAATCTAACTTAGGTCCTTCATCATAACAAATCGACATCAAAGAGGAACGTCTGCCCTAAAGAGGGTCTCTGTAGAGGCTGGCTACTATTCCTGTACGCAGTTGTAGAAGGTTGAAATGAAGTTATTGTCGTCGGGGTAATGCGTGTTGCTGGAAATGAGAGAGAGAGAGAGAGAGAGAGAGAGAGAGAGAGAGAGAGAGAGAGAAGACTAGGTTCCAATAAAGGGAAAGTCGTTTTCCCCATTGTGAGGTTTAACGGTGGTTTCATGGGACAATCGTTTGTCGATTGTTCCCTTGTTGGGTTGTTGCCTCCTTACTTTTAAGATCTTTTTCTTTGTGGAAGGAGTCAGCAGTCAGGTTCGTAGCAGCGAGGAGTCAGGTTCATAGCAGCAGAGAGTCAAGTCCAGGGCAGCGGCAAGTCAGGTTCAGGGCTCCAGGGCAGCAGAGGAGTAGTACCTCGGCAGCAAATGGCGTTTCGATAGCTCAACCGTTGTTGGTCATCCATGTGAGGATTTGCTCTTTCGGCAGCAAATGGCTGTCTTGACGACTCGATCAGGGTCATCTGTTTTGTGAATGTGTTCCTGTTACACAGCCAGTGGCTGTCTCGATGCCTCGATCGTGTTCGTGTGCTTGGCTCCATCCTCGTTGACAGTGGTGACTGTCTCGACAACTCTTAGGAGTTTGTCTGTTTGTGACTGTGTGTCTTTTGTATTTATTTTACTATTACTGTATTATTTATTATGCTGCCTGACTTTACTTTGTTGTAATTTTTATTTTACAGCTTTTTCATTATTTATGATGCTGTTTTTGTATTATGCTGCCGAGTTTTGTTTACTGTAACATTTGGTTTTATTCATGATGTTTTTTTTTTTTTTTTTTTTTGCTGCTGATGAATTGTTTGTTGAGCTTAAACTATTTAATTGGATTTTTACTGTTGCTGCCATTGCTATTAATTCATTATGTATGTTTGAGTATTTTGTTAAGTGGACCTGACTCACTTGTACATAATGTATATTATTTTGTACATAATAAATTAATCTTAAGGCTGTATTTTGTGATTTTGTTCTGCTCCTTCTTTGCTTGTCACCTTTCGTCAGTCATTCCAGCCCAATTGCTTGTTTTTATTTCGAACCTGCTGGTCTCTGAAAGACTGGACTATTATAAATATTAAGTATTAAATATTAAGTATTAAATATTTCAACATAGCCAATAAATAATTAATTAGGCAGTTATTCTTTTGTAAACAATAGTCCATTAGATGTGGTTTTTTATAGAAAAAGAAACATTCGGTGTGAATGCCTAATTGCCCTTTGCATTTAGCAATATCACAGAAGTCTTTGGGGTGCGTCCATACTACAGCAAAACATGTTATTAGCACACTTCGATCGCCCAAGCATCACAAAAAGATTATAAGTCAACGACTTAGCATTCCTAACCAGTGCTCCCGACGACAACCCATCATCCAGAGATTCACTCTATACTTACGGTCTTGCACTTACTTTCAACCTGTTTGTGGTATGTAAACGATAAGTTCTCAAAGTGTGTACATGGCATCTTTTGCTGTAGTATGGAAGAGCCCTTAAATAAAAGGAGGCTATGAAAGAACTGTTCAACCATAGATCGTGGTCTGCTGTTGCCCTTTTTCATACAGCAGAGCCCTCAAGGAAGGAAGGATCTTCTAATCTTCGGGATAAATAATTGTTAGCTCAGTCAAGCGGAGCTTCTGGGTTTGGGATATGATTTACTATCACTCGCGTAAAAATAACTTCCTCAGAAAGAGGTACATAGCGCTTCTTTCTATTGTTCTTTTTACTTCCACTCTTGCGTTATTGTTTTTTCCCAGAGTTTGGACGAATGTTTGTCTTCCTACACACACACACACACATTATATATATATATATATATATATATATATATATATATATATATATATATATATATATATATATATATATATATATATATATATATATATATTATATATATATATATATATATATATATATATATATATATATATATATATATATATATATATATATATATATATATATATATATATATATATATATAATGTATGTATATATATATATATATATATATATATATATATATATATATATATATATATATATATATATATATATATATATATATATATATATATATATAGAATCTACTGGTCACTTTTTTACAGAAACATGTAATTCTAATAGCCACAATGCCCTCTTAACTTCTCGAATTCTTCGCGCTTTTTTGATATGCTTGTAACTATTTAAGTGACATCCAAACACAAGAAATTGAAGAGACTTGTGATTTGCCGGTCGCGGGAGACGAACCCGGGTCACCTTAACCACAAGGAGGTCTGAAAACGACAGGTATATATATGTACGAGATGAAATAGACTTTTATCCTTCTCGTGGTCAGGTCGGCAACGTGACCTCCTTGTGGTTAAGGTGACCCGGGTTCGTCTCCCAAGCGACCGGCAAATCACAAGTCTCTTCAATTTCTTGTGTTTGGATGTCATTTTTTCGTAGTTACAAGCATATCCAAAAAGCGCGAAGAATTCGAGAAGTTAAGAGGGCATTGTGGCTATTAGAATTACATATATATATATATATATATATATATATATATATATATATATATATATATATATATATATATATATATATATATATTTATTGTGTGTGAGTGTCTTTGTTTGTGCCAACATTGTATTAATCTTCATGTGTTGTCTTCTCTAGATTTAATCGTTAAATTTATCCCAGAACTTTGGAATTTGGAGCTAAATGTAGAAAATTTCAGTAAGCTTCTGGCTTATTGGTATCTGTCAGTAGTAAGAAAATCGTGGAATGAACCATCACGCTGCTTCATAGTCACGCCAGGTAACACTTCATGACATTGCAGTTGCAATGTCACGAGTATCTCCGAACATTAAGGAAAGCCTTGTGTCTCGGTGACGTTAAATCATGAAATGTCGTCATCAACTACTTAGTTCTTTATATGATTCATAATGAAGGGGCTTTTCTGAGGGAATCATAATTAATTTCCCTTTAACTTTGCTTGAAACTTTTTTTTATTATTTTGCCTGTATTATTCCACTGACAGAGAATTACGTTTTCATGTTCATGACTTAGAGAGAGAGAGAGAGAGAGAGAGAGAGAGAGAGAGAGAGAGAGAGAGAGAGAGAGAGTTATACTTCATTATATGTTGGCAGATATTGAGAGAGAAAATATTTTTCTTAATTCTATGCAATAAAACTTCTTCAGAGGTTTTTCAGCTCATCGTATCCGATTATATATTTTGCATAAAATGAAAACAGTCCAAGAAACATTTTAATTAGAAATTCGTTAACCTTAATCGTAGTAATAGAAAATGAGCAAAAAAAAATAAATAAAAAAAAATCTTGCAGGATATATTACTTTTTGTTGATCCTTCTGTTTATATCAAAATATCTAATAAATCGTCCATGAATGAATAGAAATACAGTGTATCTCTATACTTGGACGACGCCAATGGAGGAGCCCAGCTGCCTCCTCTACAGTATTGTGTGACAGTTCCCACATCAAGAGATCCAAACTTCAGCCTCCATTGTGGCTGATGAAAAGCACTAATTGCTCTTAGCTCCCTTCTGGCTGATTATCCTCTCTCTCTCTCTCTCTCTCTCTCTCTCTCTCTCTTCTTTGTCGTAGTCACGGGTAATCTGAGAAATGCCAGGTTGTTGCTGTCTTCTCGGTTTAATCATAGAAACTTTCGATAAAGTTTATTGCGGTCGGGCTTTGCACATGTCGCAACTGAAGGAGATATTTGTAATATATATATATATATATATATATATATATATATATATATATATATATATATATATATATATATATATATATACACTGTATATTACACTTAATAGATAGATAAGTAGGTATTTCATATAACAAAAATATCACACATTATTAAACTAGGGAAAGTGATGTTTTACAAGACAAAAAAGTCCTATTTTTACATAAAACGATCAAATATCGCCCCTGACACAGACACGTAGCCATAGACAGTGGCACAAATACTCCTGACAACTGGAATAATACTGATTATTTGCAAATAAATACAAGTAGTATAATTTTAGTTCATGATGAAAGAGAGACACAGGAAATTATTAATAAATCGTGAATCGTTGTTTGTTAGTAATTAGCAGGGACAATTTTCATATAATTGTCCCTTTAGTACTTGTGCTGTTTTTTTTTTTTTTTTTTCACAGTGCAGTGGTGGTCAAACGCTGCTTTCACCAGGGGTGCATATTTGTCATAGACCTGAAATTCCGGGTGAAAATTCACATTTATTGTTTCAATAATACATGTAGTTCTTCATCCTAAAGAGCATGCAAAAGAGCGAAGCTGTTAAGGACTTATTCATTTTATTATTCCGTCTTCATTTTTTCTTCCATCGTCTACAAACAATTAATCATTGTCTGGTTTGCATGTTTTTGTTTAAGTGTGTATAGGTGAAAGACATAAATGGAAAAGGTGTATTATTTATTTTGTGTATAGGTGAAAGATATAAATTGAAAAGGTATATTATTTATTTACTTTTCTTTCAGTTTTTCATTCCTAGCCTTTCATGATTAAATAAGTTGCTTCCTTTCTATCATGTTTGTATTTTTTTCTAAATTACAGAAGAATAACAGAATCAATTCGAAATATTACAAGAATCATATTTCTTTTAACGCCATATTGTGACCGGATTAACATTTCATCTCTTTTAGCGGACTTTTCATAGCTTAAAGTTAGATAACATTGGTAATTTATTAACAGATTTATGCGTTATTTTGCTGAGAAATATCTTTGAGGCTACGGATTATATTTTCTTAAGAAAACCACAGACGCAAAACTTACTGCGGATTATAAGATAGCAAAATGTGAAATATCAGACACCTTACCCTCCTTATTATTATTATTATTATTATTATTATTATTATTATTATTATTATTATTATTATTATTATTATTATTATTATTATTATTATTATTATTATTAACTTTAGAGGGAATGATTTTCAGATTAGAATGCCTCGAAAAATCGCAGAGAAAAGCATTGTGAAATATTAATAAGAAGAAATGAATGAAAATATTTAGAAATAACTATTTTTTCACGAAGTGATTTCTGCCTTCAAAAGCTCGATGAACAACGTCGACCCCTTTATCCAAACATATGTAACGAGGACAGAATTAACACCCTTTTGAAGGTGTACGTAACGTGCTCCAACGATCTTTAATCATGAAACGGAGGCGTATGAACGTTCGCTCACGGCAACACTTACATCTATTTTTCTCCTCTTTCTCTCTCTCTCTCTCTCTCTCTCTCTCTCACCGTGTATCACCTCTCTCTCTCTCTCTCTGTGTATCGCCTCTCTCTCTCTCTCATCGTTTTCCGAAGTTCACCCACCCGAATCGCACTCATTCTCACCAAATCAATTAAATGGACTATTTAAAGAAACGCAATAGTTTCTACAAAAATAGGTTTATTATTCAAATAACCCAACAAGAAATGAACAAAACAAAGCAAAGATTAAAATGCATAATAAATGAATTATCGAGTTAGATAACTAAACTCTGAACTGTAAAACACTTCTGATTAAAGAAGTCTCACTATGGCTAATAGCCTGAAAATATCCAAACTCACACATACTCCCCAAATCAATAATTAGTCATGTCAAAACCAGTCTACCACATGTTATTCGAAACAGTCCACACTGTCCACCGACATCTGTCCACAGACATCTGTCGGAAGAATCAAACATGATAGAAAACTCCCAAAAATATATGAAATGCAAAACACAATAATGGAAAGTGTAAAATGCATAGCCAAGATATGGCAAACGTAACATGACAAAATAATAATATAAAAGAGGTATGAATATTCATATTAAATCTCCCACACCAGTTCAAAAGTTCATAATGATTAGAAAATCATGGTAAAAAATCACAAGTTCAATTTTCTCCCATAAAAACAGAGATTTCAAAGTCTACCTTATCTGCCGTTCAAAGCCTGGATCCTCTCCAAAGCTACGTCTAGACAACTGCAGTTCTATCACGTTAATGAATGATCAAACTCACTTTTAGGGCAGATTTTGGCGTAATCTAGATCAAATTAACGCACGTACTCACGAATATACATAACACTTCGGAAGATCACCTGACTGGCAATATTGCTGAGGAATCAAACTATTTGCTGAACACAAAGATTTTACCTCGAGTCTCTCGACCTACTTCCATCTGACTCCATAAATTCTTTCATCACATCTTAAAGCATTGAAGCTATGAAATGCATATATGTGTCCTTTAAAATTGTAGCAGCCATATTTTCTGAAATAGAGCTCGGCCACCACATAAGAGCGTCTCGCTCTCCTTAACGGCAAACTAAAACAAAAGCATATGTATAAAACATAACAGAATAGAGCTATGCTCAATCAGCAATGTCTACTGCACTGCAGCTTTAAGGACTGCTCTCATGACGCACTTCCAAAGTCACTGGGGTTGAGTTCTTAGAGCCTTTACATGTAATCTTACAAACACGAATAAGCTTTACTACCCCCACAACAAGAATTATCAGTAAAACAGCTATTAAGACAATTAAAATTGTCGGCATAATATATTCCTGATACTCGAACATCACGGAATCGTCAATGTCTTCCAACGGTGGAACCGTCATTGGCACCTTTGTTGTAGGTACCTCCACTACCAAATGCTCGTTATGCGTATGACGCATAATTATCTTCTCGGAACTGTTGAATACAGCACGGCTAAGTACGAGAAATTCCGTAGACAGGATTCTGCAGGATGAATCGAACTGCTCGGACCCTCGATGCACGAATGTCGTCGACTTGTTGCTCTGGCACATCATTGTAACTGCATACTCCTTTGTAAAACACAGCAGGAAGAGTACTGGTGGACTCAATGTGGTAATCTCGCAGGAACTGTCTAAAGTCACATTCTGTCGGAGTCTGTCTATGAACTAATGATAATTCACAATCACCCACAGACACAACTCGCAACTGGAAAACACTACTGTCACACACACACCTCTCTCTAACCAAAGTACAACTCGTCTTACAATCAACTCCCGAACCTTGATATTGATCTCCCAAAATGAACATGGTCTCTACTCTATCCCATGTCACTACTGAGTCTCCCAAAAACACTCGAAAAAGGTCTAATAACAAAAAGGTTTCATGTTACTGAACCAAACAGAACCACTAATGCAAAAGTAAACACTCACAATGTGAACTAATTCCAAGTTTGTATCTCAGAATAATCACAGTCAACTCACTATTAAGCACAACAACTCTACGGAACTCACTCAAAAAAAAAATTCTATCCAAACAGAAAAAAAATACTCGAGAATCTTATCCAAACACTAAAAGGTATCATATCTCGTAAAAGACATGAAAGTTCTACTCCGGTTAGTAAATATTTCGCAACACCTGACTAACTCTCAACAACTACAATTACTCGCAATACAGCTCCCTTAATTTTAAAAAAAAGAAACTGGAAAAAAAAATCCAAACACTCAAATACGATCTCCCAACCCGAAAGAAAATATCAGACTTGTTCGGTCCGATATACTAAGTACCTCCCCCAAAAAAAATCCTAAACAACACACACATTGCGTCAGATGATGAAACACATCATAACACAATAACACACTAACACACGGGTCAAATCTCGTATGAAACTAGCCCATGTCTCAATTCCCAAAATCATTCGAAAACAAATGATTAAGAACTTCAACATCCAAAATGAACAAGAGACAAAAAAAAATTTAAAAAATATCATATATATACAAACATTCCATTACATCCCAACTTTCTTTAACTTCGAAATATGGGTCAATTTCGTCACTCCAGTGTTTACATCTTTAACTACAAATCTATTCCCTCTTTTGATCTCTACAATCTCAAAAGGTCCGTGGAACTTCGGACTTAATTTATAATTCAGATCATTCCGAACATTCACTTTAACAAACACTCTATCACCCATCGAAAAAACTACTCCCCTCGATTTCGCGTTACTTTTCTCTACCATTGCACGCGAACTAAGTTCAAGTTCTTTACTGATACGTGCAAATCTTTCTCTCGCTGTATTTATCAATGAAGTGACCGTAACATCACCCTGAACACACTCTGGTAACAAATCAAAAGGTCCTTTCAACTTGTATCCATACAAAGCTTCTGCTGGAGATATCTTAATTGTGTCATTCATCATAGTATTGATACTATATCGCACTTCATCCAAAGATCTGTCCCAATGTGTATCGGAACCTCCCACCGTCATGCGCAAAGCTTCAATTACTTTCCGATTCGCCCTCTCACACAACCCATTCGCTTCAGGTCTATACGGGATTATAGATACTTTCTTTATCCCCAACAAATTAGCAAGACCGTCTAAAGTCTTATTAATAAACTCCCTACCATTGTCTGTGATCAGACATTCTGGAACACCATATCGACAAATTATCCCTTAAAAACGCTATCGCAACTTCCTCAGCTGATTTGTATTTCAGTGGGAAAATCTCGACAAAGCGAGTCAACTCATCAACAACTACTAATAAATGTCTATAACCATAAGCGGACTCTGAGAAGTTACCCAGAATATCCATATGCACTCTCTGAAACGGCCTATGTGGTATGGGATATGAACCCAAACGACACGACACTGTCGTCGCTGGCTTATTCGCATTGCAAATAGCACACTTCTTCACAAAGGCTTCTACTGCGGAAAACATATTTTTCCAAAAGAACTTTGACCTGACGTTTTCATACGTCTTGTCCACACCCAAATGAGGAGAACCAAATTTACAATGTACAATGTCTAGAACTTGTGGTACTAGACTCTCTGGCACGATGATTTGTGTAATCTCACCCATGCTTCAGTACTTCCGCAAGTTATACTTAACTTTTCTCACCAATAAATTATTCTCCAACTCTAGACCAGAAAAAGGCAACTTATACCCTTTCTTCGGTGAAACTCCCTTAAGAAATGCCTTAGCATCTGACAACAATTTATCTTCATCTTGCTTTTGTTCCAGCAAGCCTATGTCCCAAGTGACATTTTCACCCGTAATATAACACACTGCGTTACTCTCACTATCACGAATAACAATCTCTCCCGAGACTGCCGACTCACTATTTCTCCCCGAAGTATGCACTGTAGGAACGTGTATGTCCTCTACATGCGATCTCTCAGAACTACTAATATCAGAGACATTAGACACCAAATATTTACTCTCTTCTCCCACACAGGATTCGGTGTGTATTTCCTCATCCTCGACCGGAAAATATCTGCTCAATGCATCTGCAACTACATTATGCTTACCTTCAATGTATTTGAGGTTTGCATCAAAATCTCTCAATGTTAGGAACCAACGTGCTCTCTTGGGCGACAAATTTGGCTTATTAAAAGCTCTAACAACGGTTGATGATCTGTAAAAATCTCAACTTTATTTCCCAACAACAACATCTTAAAATGAACAAGGCTAGAGACGACTGCGAAAGCCTCCTTGTCCACAACTGACATCAGCCTTTCGTTACTACCACGTGTTTTGAACTTTCTGCTATAAAAAGCAATTGGGTGTAATTTCCCCTCAAATTTCTGCATCAAACACGCACCTATACCTTCCTGACTCGCGTCAGTCACTAAGGTGAACGGTTGACTAAAATCTGAAACTTCAAAACTGGTGGGTTCACCAAAGCGTTCTTAAGCTTCTCAAAGCTAATTGTTGACTATCACCCCAAACAAACTTAACGTCTTCTCGTAACAAATCTGTCAATGGCGACGCTATTGTAGAAAAATTCCGCACAAAACGGCGAAAGAAACCCGACATACCTAGGAACGAACGAATCTGTTTCCTGGTTTTGGGAACTGGAAAATTCACAATGGCTTTAACTTTTTCATCATTCACTCTAACTCCCTCTTTAGAGATAACATGTCCTAAATAGACAATTTTTCTCTTCAGAAACTCACATTTGGCCAATTTGACCTTTAACCCAGCGAACCGTAATCGCTTAAGGACTTCTTTTAACACCTTTAGATGTTCTTCAATTGTATCTGTGCATATGAGAATATCATCCATGTACACAAACACCGACTTTCCTAACAAGCCATGAAGTACTGTGTTAACCAGTCTAGTAAATGTTATTGGGGACCCTTGTAATCCAAAAAGGCATCCTATTAAACTCGTAATGTCCCTTTGGTACCGAAAATGCTGTATATTTACGGCTACTCTCACAAAGGGGAACTTGTAAAAACCCTTGCATAAGATCTATAGATGAATATATATTCTTGCCACCGATCTCAACAAACAAATCAGGCAAACAAGCTACCGGATATCTATCTGGGCATGTTTTTTCATTCAATTTACGAAAATCTACACAAACTCTGATACTACCGTCTTTCTTAGGAACTGCAAGCAAAGGAAAATTAAACGGAGAATTGGACGGTCTAATAATGCCTTCCGACTCCCACTTCTGAACTTCTTTTTCTACTTCTTCTCTGATCTTAAAAGGAATTCGATATGCTGGAATATATATGGGATTTGTACCCTTTTCTAGGCGGATTGAATGTTCTAAAACATCTGTAACTCCTAATTTATCTCCCTTCAAAGCAATGATATCTAGATATTCTTTCAACACTTTCTCTACTTTATCTGAATATTCAGGATAATCAACTTTAGCCAAGTGTTCATGTAGAACCTGACTTCGGAACTGTTGCTCCTCGTTAGGAAACATATTCCCGTCTCCACAAAAACTCACTAATTTATGCTCTTCCTTAAACTCTTCAAAATCAATTACATAAGTACCCTTTGTGATATTTTTTTCACTGAGTCTTGATAGCTAACTAATTCTACTGAAGTCACGCCTGCGACTGAAATTTCATTCACTGACACCGTACTCACAACGTCTTTGAATTTCTCGGTTCCCTCAACAACGCACACTTGAGAAGGAAACTTTTTCTCTTTCAGCGACACTTTAACCAATGTAGGAACTCGCGGTTGCAATTCAACATCTTCCAACAAAAATCCTTTGAAAGATCTCTGCGGAATATCTTCACTCTCTAATGAATGTGTTACACATGTCTCAGACTGTGTCTTAGGTTTCTCACAAGTTTCTTTCCTGTGTATATATGGAACAAAACAACCTGACTCACCTATTGTAATCCCCTGAACTCCCGTAAGAATGTTGATGTTATGTCGCATACAAGAAGGGTGTCCTAGCAAAATCATTTCACCTAAGGCTAATCCTTCTATGACCAAAAATGATTCTACTATTGTCTTTCCACCGATACAAAGCGTAAGAAATGACGAACCTAAAATATTCAGTTTCCTCGCTTGTACATCACACACTGTCTCACTAGAAGGGACTAATTTGCACTCTGGAAACCTCGAGTGAAAAAGGTCAGCATTTACTAAGTTAACTGAGCTACCAGAATCAATGAAAATAGAAATTTCATTGCCATTAGAGAATCCACGTACAATCGGCCTAGGTTCTAGTGACTCTACGACCTGATTAGTCATTATCCTGTGTCCGTTTTCGAACTTATCTTGTGAAAATTCTGCTGTTCCTTTGTGTATCTAGAACTTGCATCATGTGGAATTCTCCTGTCATATCTAGAAAACCTCCCCGGGACTTCCTGAATAATCTCTATTCTTTGTGGTTGGGCAAAATCTCCATCCATGATCTGAAGATTTGCAAACTGAACAATATCTCACTCTGCAATTTGACTTACTATGGCCTATTTTATCACAATTAAAACAACGTACCGTTGTGACTGATCTCTCTGGAATTTTCTTCGATTCTACTCGTGCACATGTCTTCGCTGTTGCATCATTTCCCGAATGCGAGCGACTATCATTATTCTGTGGTTTGGAAACCGCAGCTGACATCTTTGCACCTCCCTGTACAAAACTACTGTCCAGTGTCGGGCATTTTGCTAGATTTTTGTTAATCTGTGCAAACAAAAGGATTCATCTGTATCCTGATCAATTCTCTTATCAAAACTATCTACAATTACATCTGGGACCGACGTTAAAAGGCAAGCAAAGTGTAACAATCTTTCAAAATTATCTAAGGAGATATTATTTCCAGTTACCCATGGAGAGCCTGTTATAGATTTCTTTAACTCAACTACTGCATCAAATAAATTCGCACTGTATGTGACTAGTGAATCATTGCCCTTCTTTATTTTGAGAAACTCTCGCAAATTCCGAACTGCGCATTCACGTTGAACTCCGCCATAAGTAGCTCGTAAAAATTTCTGCAGTTCATTCCAAGTTTTACACCTTCTGAACCCGAAACTGCGTGCTCGTTTCCCAATATCTCCTTTATCTAAATCCAGAAATGATTTAGCCTCTGTTAAAGCTTCAGCGCCATTCGTAATTTTCTTGGAATTCAGATAATTGTTCACTGACTCAATGAAAGTTTCTATATTTTGGGTTGGCTTTCCATCAACTAACCCTTTAAAATTTGTAATTCCCCCACAAATGTTCGTCACTTTATGCACCACAACTGATTGGGATGTGCTTGCTGCATCGTCCGGCATTTTGTGAGTAATCACACGCCCTGAGCGTAACAACATAAAAAGAGAAACCAAAAAGAACACTAGAGAAAGGCACAAGTTACCCCCTCTAAAAGAAGAACAGAAAACGGCGTTCTGCGCAACTTACGAGAATGGGGTACTTACCAATTTTGAAACAGAAAACGAAGTACCTATCTCTCAACAGAGCTGTGTGCAGCCTGTGACGTCACCTACTCGACGACGAAGCAAAAAAGACACCCAGCGCGTTTCTAGTTGAATCATCACTTTGCGTAATTAACTCACAATCGCCACTATTCACACTTATTTGGGTATTTTGTTAACCCCAAAATTGCTCTAGAGATCAACCAGATCTATTTCACAACTCCCCACTCCCAGTACTCGAATAGAAACGGAAAAAAGAGGAAAGGTTCCCCGCATTTCACACGTAATCACGACCTACTCAGTCATTCAACACTGACCCGTCGCCTTAGCTCTTAGGTGAAGTCGCCTATGCCTTGGGCATCAACGTTACCAATTAGTCTATTAGCAATCTCCCTCTTTCGCCATCATTAAAGACATTAAAATCATGCTGCCACCATTTAAAATCAAAAGACACCCGCTGCCGCCATTTCATTCAGACACGGCTGCCACCATTTCATTCTGACACGGCTGCCACCATTTAATTCTGTAACGAGGACAGAATTAACACCCTTTTGAAGGTGTACGTAACGTGCTCCAACGATCTTTAATCATGAAACGGAGGCGTATGAACGTTCGCTCACGGCAACACTTACATCTATTTTTCTCCTTCTCTCTCTCTCTCTCTCTCTCTCTCTCTCTCTCACCGTGTATCACCTCTCTCTCTCTCTCTCTGTGTATCGCCTCTCTCTCTCTCTCTCTCATCGTTTTCCAAAGTTCACCCACCCGAATCGCACTCATTCTCACCAAATCAATTAAATGGACTATTTAAAGAAACGCAATAGTTTCTACAAAAATAGGTTTATTATTCAAATAACCCAACAAGAAATGAATAAAACAAAGCAAAGATTAAAATGCATAATAAATGAATTATCGAGTTAGATAACTAAACTCTGAACTGTAAAACACTTCTGATTAAAGAAGTCTCACTATGGCTAATAGCCTGAAAATATCCAAACTCACACATACTCCCCAAATCAATAATTAGTCATGTCAAAAAAAAAAACAGTCTACCACATGTTATTCGAAACAGTCCACCCTGTCCACCGACATCTGTCCACAGACATCTGTCGGAAGAATCAAACATGATAGAAAACTCCCAAAATATATGAAAATGCAAAACACAATAATGGAAAGTGTAAAATGCATAGCCAAGATATGGCAAACGTAACATGACAAAATAATAATATAAAAGAGGTATGAATATTCATATTAAATCTCCCACACCAGTTCAAAAGTTCATAATGATTAGAAAATCATGGTAAAAATCACAAGTTCAATTTTCTCCCATAAAAACAGAGATTTCAAAGTCTACCTTATCTGCCGTTCAAAGCCTGGATCCTCTCCAAAGCTACGTCTAGACAACTGCAGTTCTATCACGTTAATGAATGATCAAACTCACTTTTTAGGGCAGATTTTGGCGTAATCTAGATCAAATTAACGCACGTACTCACGAATATACATAACACATTCGGAAGATCACCTGACTGGCAATATTGCTGAGGAATCAAACTATTTGCTGAACACAAAGATTTTACCTCGAGTCTCTCGACCTACTTCCATCTGACTCCATAAATTCTTTCATCACATCTTAAAGCATTGAAGCTATGAAATGCATATATGTGTCCTTTAAAATTGTAGCGGCCATATTTTCTGAAATACATACATTCACGGGTGCCCTGAGTTTTCCTTCCATGTTTTTCAGCTTTTGGAAAAAAAATACTGAAATGGCAACAATATTACCATAAACATGAAGTTTATGGTAATATTGTTGCTATTTCAGAATTTGTTTTAAATACTGAAAATCCGATAGCCTTTTCTGTTTCCCAGTTGCCTAAGTCTACGTCGTCTTCTTCGTCATTATTCAACAGGCAAAAGTTTCTCCAAGGCTTTTTTTTGTTTGTTTGTTTGCCTAATGTCAGTTTTTCTCCCAGACTTCATTTCGAGTCCGATGGCGAGAGGACGTAAATACTCGGATAAACGTCGAAAGTTTTACCCTTGGCAAGTAAATGGAAAAGTATTTCCCCTTGTTTTGACAGAGGGGGTACCAGAATAGGCCTGCTGAGTCTCTCTCTCTCTCTCTCTCTCTCTCTCTCTCTCTCTCTCCCCTGGTATTCTTGTATATCTTTATGTCTTTGTACACTTCCTATTCTGTTTCGAAAAGCCATTCGCTGGATTCAAAGTACCCTTTCCTTTGTAAATGGTTTTCCATTTGAACCAGTATTCATGCCCTGTATCCATTTCCGATGAGAGAAAGGGAAAGCGTCCTCTAGTCTTTAATATTGCTTTTAACTTCATTCACGGGCTTTGTTTTATTTGCAAAACAAAAAGGAATTCGAGTCATATTGTTTCAACTTCCTATAACTGAGACGCTGAGGAAGAAGAGTTTCGTCTTTAAAGTTTGGGTCTATGATTGAATGTCTTTTATGTGGACTTGCGTAAAAGTGTACTAATAATAATAATAATAATAATAATAATAATAATAATAATAATAATAATAATAATAATAATAATAATAATAATAATAATAATAATAATAATGAGTTGCTATTTCACCTCCATTCATTTTGTATCATCTCTGTCTTTCTTACTTTTTTTTTAGTCAGCATGTAGAAGATATAATTGTCCTCAGTAACGCTGAACTTAGAGTGGGACTCCTTCCAAATAATAAGAATACAGAAAAAAAATCAGGTAAATAACACAAGATACGAGAAAACAGCAAACTGGAAAGAGAATTCCATGAAAAGGAAACGCCAGCAAAACTTCAACAAGTTCCTCGTATTAAATCTGTCTTGGGATATGTAGTTCAGGGCATTTCCTTGTATTTTTTTTTTTTTTTTTGTTTCTGGAAAATCTAGAGAGAGAGGGGAAGGGGATATTGCTTATTAATCAATTAACTGGTCGCCCATTCAACCTATCAAATGCTCTTTGCTGTATTCCAGAATTATTGTCGTTGTGTCGTAAGGTAATTCAGTTGTAGATGTCATGGGTTCTATCATTGATTTAGGCAGCCTTGTCGTCCCGGGCACTATCTCACAACAGTTACAAGTAGATTTCAACAGCTGATTCAGGCAGGCATCTTCTTTGTTTTCCGACCTTAATTAGCTTGTGTTTCAATAGACTAGACTTTAAACACAGATAAAATAACACGTGGGTAAAGGAGCATCAGAATAGAATCATATGATTCATTATATAATCCTGTCGGAGCAAACAGGTCACTTATTTAGATCTGAGGCACAAACACACCTCTTGCAGTAAAAGTTGTTAACCTCTCTAGTTGAAGAGGTGACACCCATGAAAATAATCATTGTACCAAAGAACATGGTAACCATTATTTTAATATACAGTTTTATTAAATAAAAACAGATATTCGTTGTTAATTATTCAAAGACAAATATACAGAAATCACCACATATTCCATAAAATAGGTTATCATGAAATAAAAAAAAAATATATTCTAAAAAAAAAAAAAAAAAAAAACACTGGCCTTCGAGAGTTGGCAATTAGCGACCATGAGCGCTTCAATCGATGTTTCCACGCAAACAAATTTAGCTTTTCTGATTTTTCGGATCATTGCTTCCGATTCAAAACAATTATTAATCTTGTTTGAAGCTTTCCAGTTAGTGACACCACGTTTTGGTGGTGGCAATGTTCACCAAAGCCCTTTCATTGGGTGCAATTTACCGCAATGCTCATCAGAACAATAAAAGAATTCATTTTTTTTTTAGCTTGATGAGATAAAAGAATGATTTACGATCAGGGCTAGAGAAAATTAGGTTGGGTCAGAGACAGAGTGCTAAGAAAGGGAACGGAAAACAGCATGGGATACAAATCAGACGTGAACGGTTTTTAAATTATCCAGTTATGTGAGGTACCGAGTTATAAATCCTTCAGGAGAGGAAATTATCATTTACAAATTTTCTTGCTTCATTTTGTTTATGCAGAAGAACATATTGAAAATCAGATTCAGTCATTATTATTTCTGCGTATTAAGGTCTTAAAATAGAACATATGGGTATTTAAAAAAAATTTATTTAAAAGTTATTCTATGGTATTTCTTTCTCCTTTGTACACTTAACAAAATTATTGGCATACAGTTCACTTTTCAAGTTAACAATCAGTTAGTATAAATGATTGCAATTACACATACATACATACATACACAAACACACACACACACACACACACACACACACACACACACACACACATATATATATATATATATATATATATATATATATATATATATATATATATATATATATATATATATATATATATATATATATATATATATATATGAAAAACCTATCACCTGACGCATTTCCTCACTAGGTAAAATGGTGGCATCAGGATCCTCGAGACGTGGGATCAGGTGGCGTGGCTTCGTAGGTGCGTTCACCGGAAGTGTCCAGGTAGCGATGGGGAACGTGCGTTCGTGAGTTTCTTTTGAGCGGAGTCCCAAGGTGTGAAGGAATTAGATATGGGAAAAGGGAATCATTGGAAGACCAACACTGAACATTATTAAAAGTTTTCAGTGAAGACTTGTGGTTCATGATTTATCGTTCAAGACTGGGAACATGGCTGTTTGGAGGTAGGAATTACATTCAGTTTCCCAAACTGTAGATTGTTTTTTTCCATTTTCATGATGTCTTTTCTGTTTAAGCATTTATAGTATGATACATATTTTATGAGTAACATGGGAGGAATTCCCATATCTTTATTTTTATGCTTTTGGGGATTAATGAGGAATTCATTGACTTCTTCAGATGTTTCACCGAGAAAGGGGTTGAAGATGTACTCATTGGAAATATGCTGGACTTTGACTTATTTTGACCTTTGCAAGTTACAGTGTAAGACTGTAATGTGAATGGTCTTTTGGGAACTTTAATATTACATTTTAATCCAATTCTTATTTCTTGCAATCTAGTTATGTTAGATTTTGTCAAATAAATTATTTTGCTGTAGACCTGAGAGAGAGAGAGAGAGAGAGAGAGAGAGAGAGAGAGAGAGAGAGAGAGAGAGAGAGAGAGAGAGAGAGAGAGAGAGAGAGAGTGCAGGGTAAGTGGGTACTGAGATGTGCTACCAGCAGCCTTAGTACGGACGCTACCAAGGCTGCCAGTAGATGGGACTTATCGACTTTGTAGTAAGGGGTAAGCAATGAAATTACCTCTCAACTGGGATACACACGCACTCACACACACAAACACACAACACACACACGCACACACACACACACACACACATATATATATATATATATATATATATATATATATATATATATATATATATATATATATATATATATATATATATATATATATATATATATATATATATATATATATATATATATATATATATATATATATATATATATATATATATATATATATATATATATATATATATATATATATATATATATATATATATATATATATATATATATATATTGTACAAGTGATCAAGCACCTGGTTATTACACAAATAATACCAAAAGTTACCTCACATCAACCAGATACTTGAAACCTCATAACAAAGATGTTTGAACTGAATCTCTAAAAACCACCGTGATCCCATAAACTTACTTATTACTTGAGAAAATCAATGTAACTTTATCAAGTTATGGATGAGGCAACAATTCATAAGTTATATCCAGACTAATGGAAAATGGGTATCACTTCAACAAACACTGTAGTTGCCTCTCTGGTTCTATTTTACCTAGGTAAGTCTCAGGTGAACAAACAGATACATCACTTACCTTGTACACATTCATTAATGCCTCTAATTACTGGTGGTCAAAATGAAACCCTGTGTTTTTAAAAAACTTTAAACAAACAGGTTTATTTCTAAGTTCAAAAGTCATATGCCGAGTTTACAATCTTAAATAATTTACTATTAATTAACAACAGTGTAAAATTTAAGTATTTCTTAATCAAGTTTAATTCACAAAACTTTAATTTATTAAGAAAGCAATTTGGTTAGGTAAGATTCAAACCATTAACTAACACTCAAGTTTTAAGCATATACCTGACTAATTAAACACAAACATTCACCAAAATATTACTGACTGGAATCCACATAAACATTCTCTAAAATCTCAATAATAAGTAGGCACTAACAAAATGTTAAGAAATCACCAGCACAAAACTTTGAAACACAGTAATTATAAAATTATAGCAATATGATAACACACACATATAAGAATGAAATATTCAAAAATGGAAATATACCAACCACCAAAAAATATGCTTAAAGATTATATCAATCTTTCAAAAGATTACTTCAATTTAAAAAAAGAAAAAGTTAAACTCACGTCTTTCTAAGACTTTCTCATAGACAACACTGCCAAGTCACAAAGACCTATACGAATATATATAATTAGCAGCAAGACACATTAGAACTTACAATAAGAGATATGTTCATCCCCTTATCAAAATAATAATTCTCTTTCACCTAGAACATCACTTTAACTCTTAACATAACAAAACCCAGTAATCATCACATTACCCTTTGTAAAAGTGTACCATCACACACTTTACACAATACTTGTACAGTACAAATACCTTGGATCACCTCTTATAAGACGAATACACTCCCTGGGTGAATTTAACAAAATTTTTACCAATATTATAGTAACCAGCAAACAGTAATTGAGAGAGAGAGAGTGAGACAGGACCTATTGCCAGGAGCCCCTGATCCTAACTGCCTGACTCTGGATCAGCACTGCACTCTTAACTCCAACAAGCCCTCCCAGAATACATGATACATAAAGTATACATACATTCATACAAATATACATGTATGTATGGAATACATACACAGCTGGAACTTCGAGCGCCTTATCTCTTATCTATGATAGACATTTCCTGGGGCACTTGAACAAACAAAAGGAAGTGCTTTTAGACCTAAAACTGGCTGGCTGTCAACATGTCATCTCCAACTCTCTTACTGTTCCTCAATCCATTACTCAGTTTATAAAAAAGAATAAGCACAGACACAGCTAATAAACATGGTTAGACACACAAGATGAATGTATAACAGAGAATTCGCCACTTGGCTGACAGCTCATCACAATAAGATAAGATGGCTTTTGCTTCCTCCACACAGTTGGGTAAACAGGATGTAGTGACCTGATAAGAATCTCAAAATATCTCTCCTTCTCCACAACATGCTAAAAATTCGTCATTCATAACACTCTGTATACAAATCCATATATTAAACAAATAAAAAAACATATCAAGACACTGTAAGATTACATGATACACAATTTATCTGTACGAAAAGACATTTTAAAATTACATCTTCACAACAAATGACGAATCTGCAAGCAAAACATAAAAATTTTTCACAGAGACATATAAACACTTGTAAAATGGTTATATATATTATAACAACTTATATATATATATATATATATATATATATATATATATATATATATATATATATATATATATATATGTGTGTGTGTGTGTGTGTGTGTGTGTGTGTGTGTGTGTGTGCGTGTGAAATCATAAAAGAATTTGGATAAAATATTAAATGTTAAAAGCACAATATTGTCAGGAAATATCTGAAGAATATAAAAGTGTTAAAGACTGTGGGGGGCAAAAAAGTCCAAAGAAAATAACAAGAGCTGTTTCAAGATAGAAAGCATCTTTACCCATTCACTTTAGACACAGAGAATCTTTTCAAATCTCCTTTGAGATGTCGGTATCCTGTGCTTCATTCTCTTTTTGGTGTCTCTGGGTTCTGAATGATACATTTGATGAAACAACGGAATCGAAACCTTCTAAAGATTCTTGGCACCACAGAGGCATATTTATAAGTCTGAAGGAATGTCTTTTCTACTTTCAAATTTTTCCAGCCTTCCGAGAGCTATAAGTACATGTCATTATTGATCTTTTCGTCAGGTCTAACTCAATGACTGCCAGTAAGCTGTAGAAAAACCCACAAGCGTCCTGTTTAATAGGAAAATTATGTTATTCTTTTCAGTTTCTTTAAATTTCTTTTATCTTTATAGGAAATTCAGTGCTGTTAATTGAATGCAGTCAGTTAACTTTCTATCGACTGACTTTCATTTAGGCCAAGAAACATTCTTTTGCTTTTACACCTGCAACTCTGTCCAGACGTACGTGAATGTGTGTGTATGTATGTAATTTTACTTCTGGGTGTGTGCATGTCTATGTGTGTGCATGTCTGTTTGTGTGTTTGTGTATGAGCTCATGACAGTGACTGTTCATGTTTGTGCAATCATGAGTGTTTGTGAATAACTGGGTTTGCGTATGTATTTACGCTTGTATATTGATGATAAAGTATATGATAAGAGCTCGGGAATTACTTTAAATATGCTTTGTAAATTTGATCTTTCAAAATTTTCTTCTCCACTTTTCATCGTCTATTGGCACATTTAATTTATATATAAACAACTATGACTGTAATCCAGAGTTTTAATCTGACAGTGAATTAAAAATGTTAATTTTCTAGCATATATCTGCCTGTATGAATGCCTACACACACACACTCACACACACACACACACACACACACACACAACACACATATATATATATATATATATATATATATATATATATATATATATATATATATATATATATATATATATATATATATATATATAAACTCAACAATCCTCATCAGTTTAGAGAACCCAAGAGAATCATTCTTTAATTTCTTTGCTCCTGTGGTCCCTTAAAATCCTGAAATGCTGCCATTGCCTTGATTGGTGCTATTATTTAAATGGGTATTAGAGTCGCCTTTCACCTATATGACTTTTTTTTTTTTTTTGCTTTTGTTTTCACTAGAGAAACAAAGAGGAGCGGGTATCCGTCTTTATTACAATGACGGATTGACAGATGACAGACTAGAGAGTGAATGTCGCTGTTAAAATATGTTACAGCGGTTATAATTTTTCGTTTGTTATATTTGTTCGTGTTATCTTTTTTTTTTCTTGCTCTACGAGACACCAGGTATTTACAAACGACAATTCTCACTTGTGAGAGAAGTCACATTTAACTCCTACAATACTTCCAGAGTGGTTCCAACATTTCTCATACAATTGATTTTGGTCTGTCTTTGAACTCTTTCGGCAAGAAACTAACATTTATAAGAAACTAAGACACATAACGAGGAATCTACAGACCCAATCGTGCTCTCTCTCTCTCTCTCTCTCTCTCTCTCTCTCTCTCTCTCTCTCTCTCTCTCTCTCTCTCTAGGTGGGGGTAGGGGATGAAGAGAAGGAAGGAGGTCAGGGTGAGGAGGAGGCTCACAGGTAGAGGTAAACACCTGATGAGAATCCCCCGATTGCAAGAACTTCCTGACGAAACTTGAAATGATAAATAGAAGAGAGTCCTCGAGTGGAACAAGACTTCTTCCACGTATCCAACAGATTCCATCTGATGAAGTTCTGATTGCTAACGAAATGAGCTTTTACCTGGAGAATGGAAGTCGTGAGTCTCTTGAATAAATGTTGTAGTATTCGATGCTTGATTAACTATTTCTTATTGGTATTATTTAGCTTTTGTGAATTTTATCAATTTCAGAGTAGCAAAGAAAGAAAAAATAGAAAAAGTGGGATTAGGCCGCCTGCTATTTTCGTGTTTCGTGAAAGTGAGTCGAAGAAGGCAATTATGGTGGTGATGATTATTAGAGAGAGAGAGAGAGAGAGAGAGAGAGAGAGAGAGTGACTTATCATGATATTAAGATAAGCACATTATATTCTCAACTTATTCTTAATAATTTTTCATTTAACCTCCCTACTTGTCATGCAGTCAGTGATAATGATCCGATTCAGAGAAGAAATACAGAAATCATCGATAAACCACTCTAATGTTTGACACAGAAGAAGCATTTTCTGTAGCTTTTGAGAGAAGCTTCAGTTATGTCTCTAGCTGTTTGTCAAGGCGATGAAGCGTGTTGGGAGGGAAGCTTTGACTGTGTCTCGTGCCTGTCTCATTAACCTTTGAGGCCGTGTGGGAGATTTTGTCTTGGAGGCAGATGAGCAGACTGACAGGCGAACAGATGGTCAGAGAGAAAGAATAATAATTCTAGATCGCGTGCATTTCCTCTTACTGAAGGAAACATCCGAAGAATAAAGACAAAATGCTGCCACCATCATCGGAATTCACAAATCGCCTCTATACTTGCGGTAATAACAAACAATGTACGATCCTTTTTTCTGATGTGTGAAAAGGATTGTTACCTTTGATGCATTCTACATTTGCAATACTAACTAGCAGACGACGGGAAAAAAGTCCACCCTGCAAAGCTATTGCAAGGACTTTTAGTTTAAGTCCGATAACAAGACTTTTCTCTTTTGTAGGAGGCCTTCAAAACTGCTGTTGTATTGAAATAAAAAATGGATGTTTCGGAGCTCTCGGGACTGTTGCGACGTGTTGTTTGTGAAATTTAAGTGGATACTGTGGACTTTTTCGTTGTTTATCTTTCCTTTGTCAATTACATTGAAAGCCTGGAAAACCCGAGGAGTCCAAAGTCAGAGGACTATGACACTCCTGTAAACTGGTACAATCATTCCTTTGCTCTGAAAGTGTGTGTATGTGTTGATCAGTAATTATTATCCATTCGATTTCAATTTACTTTAACATCTTTAAAACATAATTTTCTTTATATTAAAGCTGGCATAAGAAAAATTGCAAATTAGGGTCCGGAAATAGAAAGGTGTTCTATATTCATTCAGCGGTTTACTCATTTCTGCATGCACACACGCAAGTTGAGGTATGAGTGAGAAAACTGAAACACTTAAAATGGAGGGACCAACCCTTTGCAGAATGTGAAAGCTTTGTGGAGCTCACTTCTTCAGACAAATAAAATCTTGCAAGATTATATGAAGCGAGGAACGAGCTGTTTGCTATGTAAATAAGTAGGCGGAAATTTCACGCGAAGATAAACATAATCATTTCGCCCTTCTTCGTAAATTAAGCGAATCTTTTTTTGGAATTCGAAACAAATCACTGAAATGGTGATCAGATATTCAGGATCCACTGGGCTTTAGGATATTTCTAGTGATACTGATAAAACTTTTCTTGTCAGCGAGAGTTTATACTACATAGGGTATTTGTTGAAGGTAGAAGGAAATCTTTTGATCTTATTGACAACATGGAATAGCCGTCTACACCAAGCAGCTTTTAACTAGAACATTTTCGGAAAGGAATAGTAAAGAGGCTTCCTTAAGCATGAAGCAATACGTTTTATACAAGGTTTCTTTTCTAGAACAATACTTCATCCTCTTCTTCATAACATGATTTCCGAGGCATATTAAACAGAATAGAAGACTTCCGAGTAAATAACATTTTGTTTGTATTAACAGTATAAGAGGATACCTAATAAACAAAGAATCATTAACTAAACATAGAGAAAGTGACTAAAGAAACCAAATGTTGGAATAAGTATCGAATGTAGTTGAATGGGATACAGAAAAATCTCCGCCATTAGAGACAGCCTAAATCTAGACTCTTACTCATTCTTCCACTGGTCAAAGAACAGATCATTTATATGAATGACAGGTGAACGCCCATATGGTTATCAATGACTGATAATTCGTTCAGTTCCTTTATGCGCTTCGCACACGAATGCATTCGTGACAGACGATAACACTAGAAAAGGTGTTCGATGTCACTTAGGAAGCCATTGCAAAGACGCGAACCCAACCAATCATCATCATCAGCATCATCATCTCTCTCTCTCTCTCTCTCTTTCTCTCTCTCTCTCTCTCCATCTGTTCCTCCGTCTCAGATACTCATGGTCACATCAGCCATCGTAGATTTCATTCGAAATATCAACTGTGTGCTTGTTGGTAGTCACAGACCCAGGGATAAGGAAATACCCACTAGATACGAATGAAAATATATTTTATAGACAGATGACTTCTGTAGAACTAGAATAAGCTGTAGGTCCCGTTGCTAGGTAACCAATTGGTTCTTAGCCACGTAAAATAAATCTAATCCTTCGGGCCAGCCCTAGGAGAGCTGTTAATCAGCTCAGTGGTCTGGTTAAACTAAGGTATACTTCTATAGAACTAGAATATGAAATGGTGTCTTGGATTCCCTCAGAGTAAAAGAATTAAAAACAATGAAGATGATGGAGGAGTTTCGTGCAGGTTGGAAGACTAACAAAATCAATTATGCATTACTTTCACAACATATACTGTATATGAGGTTTATTAACCTATCCCTTCTGTCTTTGCTAGTGAATAGCCTAATGATTATCATATATCTTGTTGAAGAGAGAGAGAGAGAGAGAGAGAGAGAGAGAGAGAGAGAGAGAGAGAGATCTTCAAGACCAATAACCAAGCTGTGATTTTGAAAAAGAGTTTCCTTTCTGTAATAAAAGCTGACTGAACTTCATTATATGTATCCATCCTAAAGCCGCCCCCTCCCCCTCTCTCTCTCTCTCTCTCTCTCTCTCTCTCTCTCTCTCTCTCTCTCTCTCGATCGATCGATCTTAGACGCACACGCGTGCACACGAAAACCCGTTTGACAAAAACCGTTTTACCCAGTAATGAAATGTTCTTTAATTATGAATGAAAGACAAGCACGTTGAATGACCCTTGGTGTCAATGATGCTTGTATTATGAAAGGGAGGCCGAGATGTTCATCTCCTTTCATATGAAATATTAATTCCTGATGTCTTTTTGGAGATTATAAGTGATTTTGACACCAGAAATTGTAGTCTTAATGTACATACTTGTTATTTTCACCAGAGGTATTCTCTTCACACTCATAATATCTTTTGGCAAAAGCAAAAGACACAAAACATTAGTATCTCTCTTTCAGACTTTACAGATCGCATAGTAATAATTTGTGTATGATGATTCTAGAACCAACTTTGGTATTTGGTTTCTGTTAGAAGAGAGAATATCAGGCTCATTTTTAGTCTCAGATATGCTAACTTTTTTTCATTCAGGAATGAAATATTCAGAGATGCGGTGTACTGATTTAATCACACTCATCATATTCATCATCACCATAACCACCATATTAGCAATCACTTTCATTACGCACTCGATTACTGAAACACAAATGAATATTGGAACCAGTAATAAAGAGGGTGATAATACTAATAGTACCCTGTACATATACTGCGCATACCATGCAACTCTTAATATACCTTTTGCAGGACTAATGCTTAGTTTCTCGTATAAATTGATTACTGTAAGTAAAGAGTGTCTTAAGAAGTAGCTGAAACTGACATGTTGCACGGGATAATCATTCCGCCGTTGAACAACTTAATTCATATTGTTCATTGCTCGGAAAAATCGATAGACAAACTGACAGACAGATGGAGTGATTAACATTACGAAAGTTGAGAATCAGTATCTCAGAATAGCAGACTGAGAGAGAGAGAGAGAGAGAGAGAGAGAGAGAGAGAGAGAGAGAGAGAGAGAGAGATAGCTGGTGTTAATGGGCCAGAAATAAACGAAAAGAGCAGAGAGAGAAAAAAAATAATAAAAGAAAAAAGTAAAGTGTTCAGTAATAATATGAGGGAATTGGTGTTGAAAATATCTCATGTGGCCAAAAGTATGGATGTTGATTTATTTGTATATAGATTACCAAATCTACGAAACATATGCAATTTTGCATAAGGTGCCACGTTCTATTTTATTTGTGATTTCAGAATTTATTTACACTTCTGCCAAAGAAACAAGGAACACTTTACATTGTAAACTTCCTTATTTTATTGGAGATACTGAATGATACAGTGTTCTCATCGCTTCCAGAAAGTTACACAACCAAATCATTGATTACAGCGATATAGCTTCATGTATATAACTCCTTTCATTTAGTATGAAATGAAAATGAAATATGTTTTCAGGGTGTGACCTTTTATAATTAGCTTCTGAGACTTTGTGTTGTTTCAGCATCAAAACCCCTGCTGTGTATTCTGATAGCAAAGACATTTTGTGCTCTGACGTTTTATTCGTTCTTGGCTACAAGAGTCTCCTAAGAACTTACCGGTGTCAACTTTTGATTCTACGGAATTTCCGGTAACCATTCCCCGAAAATGATTCGAAATTAGGGCAAAATTTTCCTGGTTTTCTTCTGTAAGTATTCTTTAATATCTGTTATAGGCCTATTAACCAATAGCCATTTGTTTAACTCATATTAAGATGCCATAGACCTTTTGGTAAGCTAAGTTAGGTTCTCAAAATCATATGTAAGATGAGTAAGTGAGAAAAAATGGAGTCTAACTCTGAAAGGTGTCATTGCCAATTCTCATAAAATGAAGGGTGTTTCAGAACTCTAGAAAAATGGAAGCAGAAGGAAAATAAAATCATTCCAAGTGACTGGATCCATAATAATTTGCAACAAATGAAGCACCTATATGATCAGTCAGGTTCAGTAACGCAAAGGACGGACGTTTGAGGTTATTTGGTAAAGAGGAGAGGAAGTCTCTTACCATGGGTTGATGGTTTGTGCACAGAATGATTCCATTTAGGGAAACAGGCACAATCTCCATCTTTCTCTTGACAATTCTTCATTTGCATCTCTATTAAAAAGTGAATGACATCCATCCACATCTGGTATCACAGAGCCTTTTAATCAGCCGATGTTGTACTGAAGCAGCAAGAAGTTAATGCAACACCTATGTATTTTAACAGTTACTGTTTTCACGGTTAATATCCAAAAGTAAGTATACCTTAGTTTTACCAGACCACTGAGCTGATTAACAGCTCTCCTAGTAGTGCAGCAGATAATTGCATATTTCATAAGAATCGTTCAGATAGTGAAACAAGCATGAAATTTTGCACAAGTGCTCTTTAAAGTTCCCTCTATCAGAAAAGGGCGCTGGCCACGCAAAAAATTTAATATGGCGGCCAAATTCCAAGATGGCGGCCAGTATCGACAGATTTTGGCTAATTTTTCACTAGAATGGCATGTATTTGCTTCTAGCAATATGGTAAAGCTCTTCCATACTATTTCTTGTGAATATTATGTTTCTGTAGCTTCCCAGTACAGTTTACCTTTAAATATGGGGGCTATATGGCTGCCAAGAAAAGGTAGAAACAATAATTATAATGAGAAATAATGCCCGTTCAACAATTATCGTTTTAAGCATGGATCTTGGTTTCTGTGGTTTTAGATCCTAATGAGGCCATCTCTTTCGAATAACTCATCAATTTTGAAGGAAAATTAATAAATGTAAAAGAGTGTATGTCTGCACACAACCAGGGCACACTGGTGACATCACTGCTGTGTAACTCAGCATGGGGTTCAGTGCCAGCTAATCCAGCTTTACTAATCCTGTAGTCTTAGACTAGTAGTTGTAGTATAGTTTAGTTTAGTGTCCCAAATGCTTTCTAACAGCCCCAGACCAGCTATAGTTAGATAGCCGCACCTGAATAGACAGGATGTGCCAGCGGGAGAGCCGAGCCAAGGGTATGGGGCTGTACATGATGGTTCATGTACTTACCCGGATGGTGTACAGATCACACGGGACTTAAATGGCACTGGATGAATGATCGGGCTAGGTGTAGGGAGACCGAACCTAGTTGAATCCCATACAGGAATGTGTGCTTTGTTTAAGGTGGTAAAGGATAACCCTCGGCCTTAATCAAAAGTGAAATCATGGCAGAATGTGATGCCAATCCAATATTGAGCAGTAGAAAAACAAACTGGAGTTTGTGTTGTCTTTGTCAGAAGGACAAAAGAGGTGAGCACTTGACATCACCTCCAAGTCATCATGTCCTAGACCATGATGGGTACACAATGCTGGCAAGGAACATTCCCATGTTCAGTGAAATTAATGAAATGCCACTGATAATGGATCCAGCAAGGCTGGATGAAGGTGATGGCATAGAGGCCACTCTCAGGAAAAATGCAGCAAAATACCATGTGAACTGTCGCTTGTTGTTTAACAACACTAAACTGGACCGTGCAAGAAAGCGACAATCCAATGACCAGACCAGCAACACTGAGACTAGTCGTGCAAAACTGCGCCGAACCAGTCATGACAATGAAGTTTGCATTTTCTGTGAGAAAGTGGCACCTGCATCTGATCTCAGACAGGCTAGTACTAAGGGCCTTGACTTGAAATTGCATGAATGTGCAGAGATACTTAGTGATGGCAAGCTCCTTGCTAAGTTGACTGGTGGGGATGTCATTGCACAGGAGTTTAAGTATCACCATGCCTGTCTTTGTGCCCTCTACAACAGAAAAAGGTCCTACCTGAGGAGCCTTGAGAAAGACCAAGGTAGCACTGAGTCAGAATCAGATGTGTATCCACTAGTTCTGTCAGAACTGATGACATACATTGTTGAAAACAACCTTTGTTCAGATGATCCAGTCACATTTCGGCTGGCAGATATTTGCCACCTCTACCAACAACGTCTGGAACAATTAGGTGTAGAGTCACCAAGTGTAAATTCCACGAGACTCAAAGACAAACTTCTGGCAGAAATTCCAGAACTTGAGGCTCATAAATCTGGCAGAGATGTATTACTTGCATTTCAAAAGGATGTGGGAAAAGCACTTGCTCAATCATCTGATCTTTCAGAGGCAGTTATCATTGCTAAAGCAGCAAATATTCTCAGAAAGTCTATACTTGATCATCAGTCACGGTTTGATGGCACATTTTCTGAGGCTTGTGTACGAAATTCTGTGCCTCCTCTCCTGCTCCAGTTTGTAGGGATGGTTGAGCATGGGGCTGACATCAAGTCACAGTTACGATTTGGAGCATCAAAGTCAGACCAGGCCATTGCACAGCTCATGCAGTTCAACTGCTACTCCCGATACAAAGAGGAGCAACAACTCATAGACACTCCAAAGACAGAGAAACACCATTCCCAGTCTACATGGGACTCTCAGTCTATGCCAAAACCAGGAAGAGAAACCTGGTTGAAATGCTACATCAGTATGGCCTCAGTATCTCTTATGACAGAGTACTGGAGGTCTCTGCACAGTTAGGAGATGCCACAGTTAGCAAATATGTGGAGGAGGGTGTGGTCTGTCCCCAGTACTGCGAAAAGGGTTGTTCACCACTGCAGTGATGGACAACATCGACCACAACCCATCTGCAACTACTGCCACTACCTCCTTCCATGGAACTAGCATCTCCATATTTCAGCACCCCACCAAGGAGAACACTGGACAGGAAAGACAGCAACTAAAGTTTGCACCTGAGAAAGTGAGGTCGGTGCCTGAATTTCCGGACACATTCACAAACATCTCACCAGCTTCCTTTCAAACAAAGAACCCTGTGTCACCAAACACTGCAATACCAAAGCCACCCACAGATATCTTGGGGCCACAGCTTGCACTGGAGTATCAGTGGCTAGACAAGGTCATAGTCACCCAGGAAATAGATGATGCAGTGAATCTGACGTGGTCAGCTCATCACGCTTCAATGAAGAGAAGCCCAGAATTTGAAGTAACCATAACTTCATTGCTTCCTCTCCTGCGTGATCAGGCTCATTCTGTTGCTACGATCAAACACGTGATGCAGAAAGTGCAGGATGTCACTGATTTTCTGAACCCTGGCCAGATACCCATAATCACAGCTGATCAGCCAATCTATGCCGTAGCAAAGCAGGTGCAGTGGCAGTGGCCTGATCAGTATGGCGAAGACAAGTATCTGGTAATGTTTGGTGGTCTGCACATTGAGATGGCAGCAATGACATCTCTTGGTACTCTTCTTCATGGCAGTGGTTGGACAGGAGCTCTGGTGGAGGCAGGAGTTGCTTCATCTGGAACTGCAGAATCCTTCCTGTCAGCTGCAAGTGTAACCAGGACACGGCAGATGCACCAGGTTACAGCCTCTAGTTTGTACAAACTCCTGAGGACAGCATTCACTGACTACTGTGCTGAGAAAGCAAACAACAATGAGCAGGCATTAGAGTTTGAGGAGTGGTGTGACCTTCGAAGACAGCAGAGTCCACAGTTCCACTTCTGGCACATGGTGTTGTCTATGGAACTTGTGATATTCCTACTGATCAGGTCCTTCCGTGAGGCCAATTTGTCCTCTACTGCCAGGCATTGCATGAGCTGATACCCTACTTCTTTTCCAACAATAATACAAACTATGCTCGTTGGCTGCCTATTCACCTCAGGGACATGCTTACCTAGAGAGTTCACACCCAGAGTTGCACAAGGAGTTCAAGGCTGGCAACTTTGTTGTGCACAAGACCAGTCGCCAGTTCTCAGCAATGGCTCTTGACCAAGCTCATGAGCAGACCAATGCCTTTATAAAGGCTGATGGCGGAGCCATTGGGCTGACTGAAGATCCGTCAGCACTCAGAAGATGGATGGTGGCTGGCCCAGAGATCATCCGCTTGGTGTCTGCATACGAAACAGAGGTTCAAAGTAAGGAGTCTAATGAGCAGACAACACACCATGAACAAACACCTCATGCGCAGAAGACATTCTTGGAGAGTCAGCAAGCTGTCATTGGCTTTGCAACACTTGGGAAGTCCTTTTCAGGAAGAGAGCCAGGATCTGTATTCCATTGACAACAAAGACATTGCCCACCCCAGCTCAGCAGAACTTCTACAGACACACCTTGACAGAGGCCGCACTAAATTTCAGAAGTTTTCAGACTCTTTGGCAAACAATGCAGTCTCCTTCTATGAGCCGATAAAGAAGAACAGAACTGACTTCTTCAGGCAAGAAGCTGCTCCTGTAGAACAGTCAAAGCAGAAACTTCTGAAGGAGGATTGCCAGCTTTTCTCAAAGCTATTTATATCCTGTCAGAGCCGTGAATGTGATCTGCAGAATTCTTCCAGCACGAGAATCAAACATTCCCAGCTTCCCTTAGTGAGGGTGGTAGGCTGTACACATGTCAGAAGTCTTAGCTGACCTCGGTCCTGGAGAGTCATGTTACACTAGAAGACAAAGAACCAAAGACTGATGTCCTCATTGTAGATGGATCAGCTTTGGTCCATGCCTTGCCACCAAAGAAAGGAAAGACCTTTGAGGGCTATGCACTTTGCCACTTCTTGCCTGTGATACAATCCTATAGCAGCAAGTACACATCATCACATCTTGTATTTGATGTATACAATACATCCAGCCTCAAAGCTGAGACCAGGCTCCAACGTGGTCAAGGAGGAAGGCGCAAGGTGACAGACAAGAACACAATTCCATCCAACTGGCGCAATTTCCTAAGACACGATGCCAACAAGACAGAGTTGTTCCAGTTCCTGGCAGACAAAGTTGCCCAGATGTCTGCCACAAATGTTGTCATTGCCACAAAAGGGTCTGCTGTCCTCAGCACCTCATGAGGCTAGTCTTCAGGGACTGGAAAAGTGCTCTCATGAGGAAGCTGACACCGCATCTTTCTCCATGCCAAATATGCCACAGAACATGGAGCCAAGACCATCACGGTTAAAGCAAATGACACAGATGTTCTTGTCGTTGCAGTCAGTGCTTTCTCCACTCTCCACAATCTAGGGCTAGAGAAGCTATGGGTGGCATTTGGCCAAGGCCAGAGCCTGCGCTGGATTGCTGTGCATGACCTGTGCAACTCTCTGGGCCAGGAGAAGGTGAATGGCATGCTCTTCTTCCATGCGTTCACAGGCTGTGATACAGTGTCAGCCTTCCGGGCAAGGGCAAGAAGGCCGCCTGGCAGACATGGAACATCTTTCCAGAGGCCTCCACTGTGTTCTCCAAACTGAGTCACTACCCTCTCAGAGTGGAAGAGAGTGACCTGAAGGTCCTGGAGAGGTTTGTCATACTTATGTATGAAAGATCCAGCACTGCTGGCACTGTGGATGAGGCTAGACTTGATATGTTTGCCAGAAAACAAAGGGCATATGAGGCCATTCCACCAACCAGGGCTCTCCTCCAACACACCAAGCGTGCTGCGTACCAGGCTGGTTGTGTGTGGGGCAGGCCACCAGTGTCAGCCACAGCCAGAGAACCCTGCTGAGTGGGGATGGCAAAAGTCTGGTGAAGCATGGCAAGTCCTCTGGACAACCAACTCGCCCTTAGCCAAGAGTTGCCAACAGCTTACCAAATGTGGATGCAAAGCAGGCTGTCGGGAAAGGTGCAAGTGCTACAAGCTGGGTCTTCCCTGCACAGCTCTGTGCACTTGCAAATGTGAAGTCTAGATAAATATTGCCCTCTCTTCAGTAGATAATCTAGCTTGAGCATCCAACGTGTCATGCTATGCCTACCTTCTTATCCTCGAATTTTTCAAAGGTGTAGGTTGAGAGACCTATACATAGAGATTGGTTGCGTTTAGTCCGTATTTCTCTTCTTTTCTTTTTATGGTTACAGTCTTAGACACAATGTTGTATGTGACCATACCATTACTATTTCAGTTGAAAAATAGCATATTAGTTAAACTGTCTGATCACATGAATATACCATTAAATAAAAACAGTTGGTCTCTATGTTCTGCTAGCGCTGTGGATAGAAAAAAACTTTTATGGCAACCATTTTGTACGCCATCTTGGTTACAATTCATTTAGTAAGGGTTTTCAATAAAATGTGTGGTATGGAACATTTTTATAACCTAAAAGTCGAGGTTTAAAAAAAAAACTGGCATATTCCATCCAATAGATGCTCCCAAACCAGTGAATCTCAACATAGATGGCGGCCATTTTGAAAAATAGCCGCCATCTTGGATTTTCAGGTGGCCAGCGCCCTTTTCTAAGAGAGCGTAGTCTTAGGAATGTTTGTGCCAAATTTCATGCTTGTTTCACTATCTGAACGATTTTTACAGCAATCTGCTGCACTATAGGGCTGGCCCGAAGGATTAGACTTATTTTACGTGGCTAAGAACCAATTGGTTACTTAGCAACGGGACCTACAGCTTATGGTGGAATCCGAACCACATTATAGCGAGAGATGAATTTCTATCACCAGAAATAAATTCCTCTAACTCTTCATCAGCCGGCCGCGGGAATTGCACTCCGGCCCATCGAGTGACAGTCTGAAGCTCAACCGAGTCAGCCAACAAAGACCTGGTTAATATCCAAAATGACATCCTACCATCACTCGGGCATAACTCTGCAAACTATAGAGACAATAAAATGGAGATTGTGTTTTCTATAAATATTTCAGTGGCGAAGCGCAGTCTAGAGGCTCTTGCCGAAGTTAAGGTGATCTCTGAACGAACTGGTACCCGATTTCATTGGTCACACACCAGCGTAATTTACATAAGGAACTGTGCAGTACAAGAGTAAGTATGAATATGAACGTCGGAGCCGAGGTATTCCCTCCCTCAGGGAATCAGTCAGCACAGAGACGTGGTTGGTCTTTCGCCAATCACGATTCACTTCAAAGATATCGACTGTGGGTATAGACCGTCATCTCGGGAAAATAAAAAGCGACTACAAATGCTCAATTGCCTTTAATATTCCAAAGCGATTAAGTTTCCGATGTTTTGATATCATCAAGGTATATACCTTGGATATCATATTCTTGTGCAGTTGGCTTAATTGTTTTCTTTTTTTTATCATTATTTCAGGAAAAGATAGTTTCCAGATAACGATAAGAGAAACAGGTAAGTCAGTAGTAAATTTTATGCATAGATAATAAGTAGCTGCATTTAACCATAAAAACACATACGAAACACAAATAACAAACGAGCATTGATGCAAACAGAACACACACACATACACACACACATGCGCGCGTGTGCGCATACTCGTCTCCCAAAGGCGCAGAATTATGAAAGAGAACATATTCTATAAATTCAGTAAAAATCTACTTAATTACCAAGAGGAACCATTGTTGCTATGAAAGGTAACGCAACTGATCAATCAACTCAATGGCACCATCACAAAGGCTCCATTCTGATCAAGACTGATGTCACGATCTTCGATCATTTTTTTTTTATTCGGCGAATTCGATTGTTGATAAACACTCACTCTCAGGCAAGGACGCTCGAGGTCACGCACGCTGGGAGTGCCGTTGCAAAGACCATGCATTTCGTATACTACTGTTATTACAATCATAGTTTGCTTACATCAATCATCGTTTGGATTTCTTTTGTGATGTCTCTTGTGTTGGGCTGAATTAAACCTAAATGAAGATAAATAACGCTAGTAATTCTCTTCACATAAAGACGAAGTTAAATCTAAGGTTATTTTCGCAGAAAGACTATATTTCTTTTTCAGTTTGCAATGATTGAAATGTTTCGCACGGGATTAACAAGAGTAAGAGAGAAAATATATCGTTTGTTTTTAAATATATAATCGGAATTATTGTTTATTTTCTCCAGTGAAAGCGAATTGAGTTCATTAAGTATCTTGAAAGGTCAGAGGGTACTTTATACAACAGCATGAAGCAAGACTGGAATTCTTCTGTCCTCGCTTCATATTATTTCTCAACCGTCTGTCACTTTTTCTTCGTGTAGTTGGTTTTCCTGTTTCTTTATCTCAGGAAAATATAGATCGATAAATACGTAACTGAGAAGTATCTATACTGCAACCAGTCTTCTGTGTGGAAAGGAGTTGCTATTTGAATAAACTGGTATATTCTAAAGATATGGGCAATGACAGGCTGATAGTGAAGATAATATAAAGGTGATAATTCAAAAAAATAGTAATGACACAAATGACAGTAATGGTGGCAGAGATTATTATTATTATTATTATTATTATTATTATTATTATTATTATTATTATTATTATTATTATTATTATTATTATTATTATACTAATACTAAAATATAAACAGTGAATCAGTACCACTGATTTCCTGTGCAACCTTTTATATCAGAGCTCCCGAGAAAACCTATTAATCACCAAACAAAAAGATTCCCTTACAAAAGTATTATTATTATTATTATTATTATTATTATTATTATTATTATTATTATTATTATTATTATTATTATAAACAGTGAATCAGTACCACTGATTTTCTGCGCAGCCTTTTGTATCTGAGCTCCGGAAAAACGTATCATTCACCAAACAGAAAAGATTCCTTACAAAGTATTATTATTATTATTATTATTATTATTATTATTATTATTATACATATATGTGGTTTTAATTGCTATTTACATGAACAGATTTAGAAAAAAAAGGCAACATCAAGTCACAATCTTCCGGATGCCTGTTAGCGAAATTGGACTTTGCCGAGTCTTTGCACCGAATTGAGATGAGTGGGAGCGGGAGGGAGTGGATGGGAGGGTGGGAGCAAGTGGAAGGGGATGGGAACGGGGGAGGGGCGAGGCGGTGGGGGTGGGAGAGGATACGGGGAAATGGGAGCGGAGGGAAAACGACTCTTATCAGCAGTAATTCCAGTGTCATGTCAAATGAAAACAGATGCCTTTAGCGATAACGTGTGTTCTCGAAAGCTCGCGCTATTAGCAGAATTGCTCAGGTGCAGACACCTCGGAGGAGGAAGCGAGTTATTACAGTGACAGTAATGACGATAGTAACAGAATCATTCTTGATCTTATCAATATAACTTGAGGTGGAATTCTGTCAACTATTTTTATTATGCCGTGTAATGAATTTGTCATTTTAGTTACTTCCTTTTTCATATTAAAGAAAATGTAGTCAAAAGCATACTCACGGCTTTTTAAATATGTGGCTTATAGCAACTTTTTTCGTCAAAGGCTGTTTAACCTATAAAGTAGCCGTTCATTTCATGTAGAAGTGTCAGTTTGAACTCCATATAAAAATAAATTCTCTGCGGGAGTAAGTTTCAAATTTGTCTTTGAACTTCCTTGGAAAGCGATTTGGATTTATTTTTCCTATGGAATATTTCTCATTCTGCTGAGAGAGAGAGAGAGAGAGAGAGAGAGAGAGAGAGAGAGAGAGAGAGAGAGAGAGGGGGATTCTTGAATAAAATGAACCCCGCAGTGTGCGCATTGCACGATGCATATAATCTGAACTGATCACCTAAGAATCTTTTGTTGCCTAATCACTTTTAATGTCTTAATTTTCTGTTTCAGCTGTTCAGCTTTATTTTAAGTCTCTATCTTTACAATTTCGTCGAATGATTCTCTTTCTAATTCTACTTCTATTTTCTTTTTTATTTATTGGTACCAAAACAGTCAGAAGACGGATTACAACTTGCAGTTTCCATGCCTTGTAAAAAGTTTAAACTACCACCTAAAAGGATTTTCTTCCTAATATGGTTTAATGATGCCCGATTCACTTGGGCAACCGCTCTTCAGAGAGAGAGAGAGAGAGAGAGAGAGAGAGAGAGAGAGAGAGAGAGAGAGAGAGATAAGAAATTTGATAATGATCCCATTATGTTGTTGATAGTCATTTTTATTCTTTTTTTTTTCCTACTCTTTCTTGGCTGCATTCCAGTACTGTCTTTAGATCTGAAGAAAAAATAGGGTTATTCTGGATTAAAGATGACCTTAATAACGAGATTTTTTATTTGTAAAATGATGATTTTATCAGAGTCTGTTCATGTGGTGCCGTATAAAGAAAGAAAACGTTTTCAGTACTTCTGCTACATTCATAGAATATTATCCAGTTTCTGGTTATTAAAAGAACTGAACTGGGAAGGAGTCATTAACATATTAGATTCGATTGAAAGGAAGTAAAATCTCATCCTTTCCACTTACTGAAATGAAAGGAATCAAAGACAGTTGAAAATTAATGACGTTTCTTGTTGCAATGGTACGAATAATAAAGGCATAATAAAAATATAAAGAATTAGGAAATAACCGGTAAGAGAGTGGGAAGCTACTTAAAGAAAACGTGGTCTGCGGAAGGATGGCTGAATCTTGCAGAAAATAAATTCATTCGTCAAATTCCATTAAAGTGTCTTTGGAACTTGAAAACTACATTTATTTTGAACTACTAGTAGGAACGAGTTAGCTCAAGAACTGAATGCAAACAGTTGAATGTCTCTTAACCGAAAATAAGATTTCTACTGTAAAAGGACAATATAACGTGACTTTTTTTTTAAATTGCGATCATTTTTTTTTTTTTGTATTATGCATAGCAAACAACAGCTGCATCCCAAAATGTAATAAGACTGCGCCATTTCCACTAATTCATCACAAGCCTTACAACTTTCATCTTCATCTGGCGCCGTCACAGGAAACAAAACATTAATCATTATTTAGAACTCTGACGTCATTTCACACAACTTTCGTTTTAGAAAGCGTCCGTACTGATAAACAATTTGCCATGTAACTAAACAACTATATTTTATGATTACTGCGGGTGTGTGTGTGTGTGTGTGCATGTGTTAGTTTACATGATTATGATAGAAGATGCTGACTTTGCATTTAAAACAAAAAAATAAGTGGTTGCGTTATGATCCAAATTTACTCTTTACTGAATAATAAGTACATAAACAGCTGTAATGAATCGTTAAGTCACCTCTGCATTATATTGTAAAATGAAAGCGGATATAAATACAGGTAGCTATTATGAGCAAAGAATTAATCTAGCCAGTGTGATTTAAGAATGATTACTTTAGACTTCAGTTGTTTGGAAAAATTGGCGTTTGTGTTTTTCGTACAAATGATAAGTACTGAAAAGACATTTCTTTCAACAACCTTCTTGAGAGATTATTGTAATTGTCTTCTCAATGCTTTTGTAAAGATGGTGACACGAGGATTTACCGCTGACATCGTAATTATAACCATTTTGATTTAAATTCTTTCCTCTTCGTAATAAGAAATACTGATACTATAACTTGTGTATTTTGAGGCTCTGGTAAAAAATATCGTATACACAGTTCCTCTCCTTCCTTTTGCATTCAGATGAAGAGAATGGAATGGCTAGAATACAATATATCAGAGAATTTAAGGTTCGGAGACAAGGAACGAACAAATGGCTTCCTGTAAGTTTTCGGCGCAGTGAGATAAATCTGATATCTTTTTTTGACAGCAGGAGAGACATTTACCAGGGCAAATCTGTCTTCTTCTGCAATTAGTCTGTGTTCCCCTTCCAAGATTTCTACTTTTAGGCACAGTAGGGGAAAGGAAATTTTTCTGGAGATTAGAGTAATTACGCACACACACACACACACACACACACACACACACACACATATATATATATATATATATATATATATATATATATATATATATATATATATATATATATATATATATATATATATGCATACAATCATACATACACAGACACCCTCAATCATCAAACATTCCAAATTGCAGCCCACCAGCCTCAGTTTTTTTTTTTATCTAAGATTAACGTTAGCCATAATCAATACTTCTGGCATCGTATAGGTACCAGCAACACAGGCCACCAATGGACTGTAGCTGAGTTTCAAGGGACGCGGCTAACAGTTTCATGGACCGTGGCTGAGCTTCATAGGCCACGGCTAAGTTTGGACTAACATTTGGGTTTGTGTACTTTTCCTGGTAAAAAACCATGTTGTCCTATATTAAACAAACTATTTTCATTAAATGTTTCATTATATTTTCTTCATTACCCTTTCATACACTTTCATAATGTGAGATGTCAGACTTACAGGCCTATAATTACTTGCCTCTTGTCTTGATCCACTTTTTGAAAATAGGGGTAATATATGCTAATTTATGCTCATCATAAATCTTGCCTGTATCTACACTTTGTCTTAATAATATTGCGAGCGGCTTTGTGATTGAATGACCCACTTTCTTTAACAAAATGGCAGGGATGTCGTCTGGTCCGGCTGCTGATCCATTTTTAATTTGGAGAGAGAGAGGTGTACTAATTCTCACTATCTGCCTCTGGAAATTGATCAGGCCCCACCCTTTGGTGAAGCCGATTGTCTCTCTTTATCAGTCGTGACCAGAAGCGAAAGCACTCTTAATGCCCCTTTAATGAAGTGTAAAGTTATCTTAAACTTTCAGCTGGGCAAGATATGAACGTTTGATTCCTCGCAATTTTGAAGTTTGTGCTTCGTTTTGGTTTTGGTTTTGCTAAAAGTGAGGAAAATCAACGTGATAAGTAACTGAATACCAGTGACAATCCCTCCTCTCTTGCACCCTTAAAACACTGAAATCTTAAACTCGCAAATAAGGTATACCTGTCTTCTGCAACCGTTACTTTAATCTGATTAAACCTTGTAGATAATTAACTGACAAAACCCATTTCTGTAGGGTGTTATTTTCCTCTACTGTAACGCCATATCTATTCAGACGAGAGGCTG
>NC_089770.1:29403358-29408358 GCF_040412425.1 Macrobrachium rosenbergii | reverse complement strand
ATACTTAGTCGGGTATTCCTGATTCTCTTTTGAAGTTGAAGTAAAGAGTGCCTTTCTTATCTCATGTTTGTCAAAATATCTTTACAAATATTTTATTTCAATATATATATATATATATATATATATATATATATATATATATATATATATATATATATATATATATATATATATATATATATATATATATATATAATATCGAATATCACACAAATATTCGTAATATCAGTATCAGTTATTCTGACTTCTCTGTCTGGGGCTGAACAAGCCGTTTACGCGAACTGCTCATCTTAGAGTCGTTATTTATTAAGCAGTCAATGTCCAAGTTGAACTCACACACCACCTCTGTACAGGTGTGTCTGGCTTGAACCGGCTTTCTTCGCTACTTCTCCCTCCTTTCCGAATCATTCAGCCTTCAACTTTTGGTCTAGCAGGTGTTTTTCAAATTGTTTTGGTTTAATGTATGTTTTGTATAATTTGTTGAGACTCTTAAAGTCAAAGTTATATTCCATGTATTTTAATTTTTGTTGTTTTCTCTTTTAGCCATCTTCTTGTCATCGTCTTCCTATATGTTGCCCCGGTAACAACACGTTCTGTATTATATATATAAATATATATATATATATATATATATATATATATATATATATATATGTGTGTGTGTGTGTGTGTGTGTATGTATACTATATATATATATATATATATATATATATATATATATATATATATATATATATATATATATATATATATATATATATATATATATATATATATATATATATAAAATAAAATATGCTACCACCGTCCTTTAATATCCAATTCGCTCTACCTCGGAAACAATATATTTTCATATATGTTACCGAAGGGGAATTTTTTAGTTGATAATAAGGCAATATAATGGCAATGCCACCAAGGAAAGAAACAGTGGACTATTGAAAGGCCTTTCGACTTATAGTCCTTTACTTAGCAGTCTGGTAAGTAAAGGACTAAAAGTCGAAAGGCCTTCGTGGCATTGCCTTTATTTATATATTCATTACGTTCCACGTTTTCGTGACTCAGTTATATATATATATATATATATATATATATATATATATATATATATATATATATATATATATATATATATATATATATATATATGTATATATATATATATATATATATATATATATATATATATATATATATATATATATATATATATATATATATATATATATATACAGAGAGAGAGAGAGAGAGAGAGAGAGAGGGTATTAATTCTCCCTGTCTGCCTCTGAAAATTGGCCACGTCCCACCCTTTGGTGAAGCTGATTGTCTCTCTCTTTCAGTGGTGATCAGAAGCGAAGGCTCTCTTAATGCCCCTTTCATGAAATGTGCAGTTTTCTTAAACTTCCATCTGGGTAATATATGAACGTTGGATTCCCCACAATTTTGAAGTTGGTGCTTCGGTTTGGTTTGGAAAAAAGTGTGAGGAAAATCAACGTGATAAGTAACTGAATATCTGTAACAGTCCCTCCCCGCTTGCACGCTTAAAATACTGAAAGCTTAACTCACAAATAAGGTATACCTGTCTTCTGCTACAGTTACGTTAAACAATATCTCATAAAAAGAAACAAGGTGAATTATAGTTCCGTTAAATTTGTCAATGACAATATTTTATCAGAAGATACAAATTTGAATGTTCATAATTTCATTTCAAAAATAATAGCGTAAGAGAATGTAGATTTACATTATATTACGCTAATTAGCTTAATGTATTACGCTAAATTTGTTAATGAACACTTAAATACTTAAAAATGTTCGTTAGATATTCTTTAATAGTCCGTAAACATGTTGATGACAATTTGTCAATAAAATTCCTTCAGGGAAATAGACAAATTTCTTAATAATTAGCATCCTCTGTCTTTATGTCTTTTTTTGTTCTTCTGTCCAAATCTCTCTCTCTCTCTCTCTCTCTCTCTCTGTTCCCCATCATTATGCCGTATAAATATTCGGATCTCACGCCCAGAATTACCTTTGATGTGAAATAGGGAATAGAATTAATTTGATATTAGAGATGGTTCGTAGCTCCGTGTGATTCCAAGCCCTAATTAGATTTGTGTTTGTTCGAGCGGTACAAATCCATATGGAATTTATCTAATTTAATGACTGAAAAGTCGGTCTAACTCTGGAAAGGATGGCGATAATGACTATAATGTTAATAATCATTAGTGTGCTCATTTCGAAGACGTCAAAGAGCGTTTCAATTCTGTGTGAAAGTTGCCACCTGAATAATGCTTATAAATTATCATCTTATAACTCTACAATGACCTACAGTAATAAAGTATATTATAGTAAAATAGTAAAGTATGTTGTATCTAAAATGACTTACAGTAATAAAGAATAATCTTGTATTTCTACAATGACCTATAGTAATTCAGTATAGACTATATTTCTACAGTGACTTACAGTAATACATTATATATTATATATTCACAATGACTTACAGTAACAAAGTATAATCTGTCTCTACAGTGACCCTTAGTCATATGCTCAAATGGTTGATGTCAATTTAAAGAGTATTTATATGACCCTATCACTTATGTGAGACAAAAATATACCAGCAAAAGTAATATGATTTTTTCTCTAGATCTGTTTGACATTTAATTTGATGAATGTTTTTTGCTATCAAAAGGTAACGTCAAAGCACCAACATTGTTTGATCGTTTGAAGCCATCACAACGATTACAGTTAGTTCAGAAGCTTCATTCTGAAGTGAAATGAATCCGCTGAAGGAACGGAACGGAGTCACAATGATACCATAGGAACAGAATGTGGACCAGAGATGAGCAGTGTTTTGTCAAAAATGGCCATGTAAAGAATAAGGCAGGGGCCATATGAATAATAAACAATCTAGGTGAATAATTTGATGAATGAATGACGTGTGCATACAATCATGATCATACTCATTATAAGCAAATGGATTAGTACATACAATAGGCAACGCATTACGATTATTTTAGATTGTTTAGAAAGGGAAAAACGGGAACAAATTAAAACAATTTTAAAACCTTACTTTTATGGAATGTAGGATAAGAGCAGAAGCTGGAAAGAGAGAAAAGAGAGAGAACAAGGCATTTTCCACCCCTCACACCTTCACAGTGTACAATAACGTAAACGAAACATTCCAGGCACAACATTCAGTTTTCTATGTTCCCCATTGACCGGGATAACTCTTACAGGAGAGTCAGGGGTCAAGCCTTGTTTCAGGAGACCTTCCAGGAGCTATCTGACGAATACTCGAACACTTGTGATACAAATGGAAAGTTCAAATCACAATATCCATAAGCAATAGAACAATATTTGAAGAGGAAAAGACGTTTTGAAAAACTAATCGCAGATAAAGGTAATCGATTTCGTTGTTGGTTAAGGACCCTTTCGGTTATAAAATAAAGTGCCTTTTGCTATTAGGCAATGGTGGACAGGTCACCTAAGATGACACTACTTTCAGAAATACTAAATAATGTATCAGAAGATTTTCGTTACGATGCATCGGTACTGCAAGGGTGATGAAGTTTTATCATTGGAACATGTGAAAAGTTTATACATTTTAAGTGTGAATAGAAATGTATAAGGAAAAATGATTCAATCATCTGAATTCTCTGATGCCCAATATTCTGTCTCCTGGACAAGGGGGAGAAAAGGACTAATGAATACAAATTAGCAATAGTGAAACAAGGTGTCTGAAATAAAAAAAAAAAGATAAATTGTCTCCAATTCAAGATAATTGTCCTTACCACGCTGACGCCACTATTTGGCTTGCTGTAATTAATGAAATTCGTAGCTAACGAGTCTATCTTTTTTTTTCGGCAAAAATATTCTCTATGTTGCTCAACACTGAAGTCTGTTTTTGAAAGCAGCATTCCTATAATTAATGCACGGAAGTTAAGCCGCCACAGGGACGGCGTCACATAACAGTTATTATTATGCCATTCGATGCATGATGGACTGTAATGCGTTTGTTTACATTTTGCTCATTCATTTTCCTAACTGAATTGCTTTTACATTTTGTATTTGATGATTTCGGATTAAATTCGCTAGGAACTTCCATAACACTGGCCATACGCGGAGACATAATTAGCACTGATAAGGTGCTTTATCAAAGACCGTTCAGTCAACAGAGGGATTCAAAAGAAATGATGAGCATGGGAACTTGAAGCCGACCTCTGAAGTCCTTGTCTAAAAAAAAAAAAAAAAAAAAGTGTGGAAATAAAGCAAAAGTAAAATATTATTGGTAAGGCTCGCCTGTCTGGTAATTTATTACGATGCAGATCTGGCATGGTGTGTCAGTACAACGTCATCACATGTCAAAGATATGGAGACTAATCGGGTGTCTTTGAGTGAACGTCATGTGAAAATCATCTCTTTCATTTTTTTCTTCTTGAAATGGAGCTTCCTTGCCTCTGACAACGCTCTCCCGCCCAGAACATTTAATTATGTCTATTTGTGATAATCAGTTTTTGAGTTTGGTCCTCACTGTCTTCGCGTCTTCTGATTTCTCTGTACGTAAACATTTTCAAGAGATGAAAGAAATACTCTATAAATATAAGATGATTAGACTTTTGCCTTATGAACATTTAGTGTGGCTTGTTCTTATTAAAACCCCATTTCTGTTGCCTAAATGTAGCGCGGAAAATACAAGAAATAGAAAAGTGACAGCTTTAATAGCTTTGGTAACATCTTGGAGATGCATACACAGATTGTGAAATCGGTTCAGGAAATCACAATGAAATATTTGCAAAATGGATTATTACAATCGAGCCGTATCCGAATATTGTATTGCATGGCACTCGTAATGAACTGGTGGCCTGATGAGGTTATCAATCCCCAGTGATGGTAGGTATATGTAACAAGGACAGAATTAACACTTTTGAAAGTGTACGTAACGTGCTCTACGATCTTTCTTCAGGAAAAGGCGTATGAAGGTTCGCTCCACGATAACACTTGCATCC
>NC_089770.1:29395490-29402858 GCF_040412425.1 Macrobrachium rosenbergii | reverse complement strand
GGATAAAGGGGTCGACGTTGTTCATCGAGCTTTTGAAGGCAGAAATCACTGTGAAAAAATAGTTATTTCTAAATATTTTCATTCATTTCTTCTTATTAATATTTCATAATGCTTTTCTCAAGTGATTTTTCGAGGCATTCTAATCTGAAAATCATTCCCCAAAGTTAATAACAACAACAATAATAATAATAATAATAATAATAATAATAATAATAATAATAATAATAATAATAATAATAATAATAATACACAATAATAAGGAGGGTAAGTTGTCTGATATTTCACATTTTGCTATCTTATAATCCGCAGTAAGTTTTGCGTCTGTGGTTTTCTTAAGAAAATATAATCCGTAGCCTCAAAGATATTCTCAGCAAAATAACGCATAAATCTGTTAATAAATACCAATGTTATCTAACTTTAAGCTATGAAAGTCCGCTAAAAGAGATGAAATGTTAATCCGGTCACAATATGGCGTTAAAAGAAATATGATTCTTGTAATATTTCGAATTGATTCTGTTATTCTTCTGTAATTTAGAAAAAATACAAACATGATAGAAAGGAAGCAACTTATTTAATCATGAAAGGCTAGAATGAAAACTGAAAGAAAAGTAAATAAATAATATACCTTTTCATTTATATCTTCACCTATACACAAAATAAATAATACATCTTTTCCATTTATGTCTTTCACCTATACACACTTAAACAAAAATATGCACACCAGACAATGATTAATTGTTTGTAGACGATGGAAGAAAAAATGAAGACGGAATAATAAAATGAATAAGTCCTTAACAGCTTCGCTCTTTTGCATGCTCTTAGGATGAAGAACCATATGTATTATTGAAACAATAAATGTGAATTTTCACCCGAATTTCAGGTCTATGACAAAATATGCACCCTGGTGAAAGCAGCGTTTGACCACCACTGCACTGTGAAAAAAAAAAACAGCACAAGTACTAAAGGGACAATTATATGAAAATTGTCCCTGCTAATTACTAACAAACAACGATTCACGATTTATTAATAATTTCCTGTGTCTCTCTTTCATCATGAACTAAAATTATACTACTTGTATTTATTTGCAAATAATCAGTATTATTCCAGTTGTCAGAGTATTTGTGCCACTGTCTATGGCTACGTGTCTGTGTCAGGGCGATATTTGATTGTTTTATGTAAAAATAGACTTTTTTGTCTTGTAAAACATCACTTTCCTAGTTTAATAATGTGTGATATTTTTGTTATATGAAATACCTACTTATCTATCTATTATGTAATATACAGTGTGTATATATATATATATATATATATATATATATATATATATATATATATATATATATATATATATATATATATATATATATATATATATATATATTACAAATATCTCCTCTAGTTGATGACATGTGCAAAGCCCGACCACAATAAACTTTATCGAAAGTTTCTATGATTAAACCGAGAAGACAGCAACAACCTGGCATTTCTCAGATTACCCGTGACTACGACAAAGAAGAGAGAGAGAGAGAGAGAGAGAGAGAGAGAGAGAGAGAGAGAGAGAGAGAGAGAGAGAGAGAGAGAGGACAATCAGCCAGAAGGGAGCTAAGAGCAATTAGTGCTTTTCATCAGCCACAATGGAGGCTGAAGTTTGATCTCTTGATGGGGAACTGTCACACAATACTGTAGAGGATGCAGCTGGGCCTTCATTGGCGTCGTCCAAGTATAGAGATACACTGTATTTCTATTCATTCATGGACGATTTATTAGATATTTTGATATAAACAGAAGGATCAACAAAAGATTTTTTTATTTATTTTTTTGCTCATTTTCTATTACACGATTAAGGTTAACGAATTTCTAATTAAAATGTTTCTTGGACTGTTTTCATTTTATGCAAAATATATAATCGATACGATGAGCTGAAAACCTCTGAAGAAGTTTTATTGCATAGAATAAAGAAAATATTTTTCTCTCAGTATCTGCCAACATATAATGAAGTATAACCTCTCTCTCTAAGTCATGAACATGAAAACGTAATTTCTGTCAGTGGAATAATACAGGCAAAATAATAAAAAAAGTTTCAAGCAGTTAAAGGGAAATTAATTATGATTCCTCAGAAAGCCCCTTCATTATGAATCATATAAAGAACTAAGTAGTTGATGACGACATTTCATGATTTAACGTCACCGAGACACAAGGCTTTCCTTAATGTTCGAGATACTTGTGACATTGCAACTGCAATGTCATGAAGTGTTACCTGGCGTGACTATGAAGCAGCGTGATGGTTCATTCCACGATTTTCTTACTACTGACAGATACCAATAAGCCAGAAGCTTACTGAAATTTTCTACATTTAGCTCCAAATTCCAAAGTTCTGGGATAAATTTAACGATTAAATCTAGAGAAGACAACACATGAAGATTAATACAATGTTGGCACAAACAAAGACACTCACACACTAATATATATATATATATATATATATATATATATATATATATATATATATATATATATATATATATATATATATATATACTGTATATATATATATATATATATATATATATATATATATATATATATATATATATATATATATATATATATATATATATATATATATATATATGTAATTCTAATAGCCACAATGCCCTCTTAACTTCTCGAATTCTTCGCGCTTTTTTGGATATGCTTGTAACTACGAAGCCGTGACATCCAAACACAAGAAATTGAAGAGACTTGTGATTTGCCGGTCGCGGGAGACGAACCCGGGTCACCTTAACCACAAGGAGGTCACGTTGCTGACCTGACCACGAGAAAGGATAAAGTCTATTACATCTCGTACATATATATACCTGTCGTTTTCAGATATATTTATTAGAGCTGGAATAGACCTATCCTCACCATCGTAGCCAAGTGGGCAATCGTTTTTATTGCTTTTTAGGCTGAAATATATATGTAGAATCTACTGGTCACTTTTACCAGACACATATGTAATTCTAATAACCACAATGCCCTCTTAACTTCGAATTCTTCGCGCTTTTTTGATATGCTTGTAATTACGAAGCCGTGACATCCAAACACAAGAAATTGAAGAGACTTGTGATTTGCCGGTCGCGGGAGACGAACCCGGGTCACCTTAACCACAAGGAGGTCACGTTGCCGACCTGACCACGAGAAGGATAAAAGTCTATTTCATCTCGTACATATATACCTGTCGTTTTCAGACCTCCTTGTGGTTAAGGTGACCTGGTTCGTCTCCGCGACCGGCAAATCACAAGTCTCTTCAATTTCTTGTGTTTGGATGTCACGGCTTCGTAGTTACAAGCATATCCAAAAGCGAAGAATTCGAGAAGTTAAGAGGGCATTGTGGCTATTAAAATTACATGTTTCTGGTAAAAGTGACCAGTAGATTCTATATATATATATATATATATATATATATATATATATATATATATATATATATATATATATATATATATATATATATATATATATATATATATATATATATATATATATATATATATATATATATATATATATATATATATATATATATATATATATATATATATATATATATATATATATATATATATATATGTGTGTGTGTGTGTGTGTGTGTGTGTGTGTGTGTGTGTGTGTGTGTGTGTGTAGGAAGACAAACATTCGTCCCAAACTCTGGGAAAACGACAATAACGCAAGAGAGGAAGTAAAAAGAACAATAGAAAGAAGCGCTATGTAACTCTTTCTGAGGAAGTTGTTTTTACGCGAGTGATAGTAAATCATATCCCAAACCCAGAAGTTCCGCTTGACTGAGATAACAATTATTTATCCCGAAGATTAGAAGATCCTTCCTTCCTTGAGGGCTCTGCTGTATGAAAAAGGGCAACAGCAGACCACGATCTATGGATGAACAGTTCTTTCATAGCCTCCTTTTATTTAAGGGCTCTTCCATACTACAGCAAAAGATGCCATGTACACACTTTGAGAACTTATCGTTTACATACCACAAACAGGTTGAAAGTAAGTGCAAGACCGTAAGTATAGAGTGCATCTCTGGATGATGGATTGTCGTCGGGAGCACTGGTTAGGAATGCTAAGTCGTTGACTTATAATCTTTTGTGATGCTTGGGCGATCGAAGTGTGCTAATAACATGTTTTGCTGTAGTATGGACGCACCCCAAAGACTTCTGTGATATTGCAAATGCAAAGGGCAATTAGGCATTCACACCGAATGTTTTTTTCTATAAAAAAACCACATGTAATGGACTATTGTTTACAAAAGAATAACTGCCTAATTAATTATTTATTGGCTATGTTGAAATATTTAATACTTAATATTTAATACTTAATATTTATAATAGTCCAGTCTTTCAGAGACCAGCAGGTTCGAAATAAAAACAAGCAATTGGGCTGGAATGACTGACGAAAGGTGACAAGCAAAGAAGGAGCAGAACAAAATCACAAAATACAGCCTTAAGATTAACTTATTATGTACAAAAATAATATACATTATGTACAGGTGAGTCAGGTCCACTTAACAAAATACTCAAACATACATAATGAATTAATAGCAATGGCAGCAACAGTAAAAATCCAATTAAATAGTTTAAGCTCAACAAACAATTCATCAGCAGCAAAAAAAAAAAAAAAAACATCATGAATAAAACCAAATGTTACAGTAAACAAAACTCGGCAGCATAATACAAAAACAGCATCATAAATAATGAAAAAAAGCTGTAAAATAAAAATTACAACAAAGTAAAGTCAGGCAGCATAATAAATAATACAGTAATAGTAAAATAAATACAAAAGACACACAGTCACAAACAGACAAACTCCTAAGAGTTGTCGAGACAGTCACCACTGTCAACGAGGATGGAGCCAAGCACACGAACACGATCGAGGCATCGAGACAGCCACTGGCTGTGTAACAGGAACACATTCACAAAACAGATGACCCTGATCGAGTCGTCAAGACAGCCATTTGCTGCCGAAAGAGCAAATCCTCACATGGATGACCAACAACGGTTGAGCTATCGAAACGCCATTTGCTGCCGAGGTACTACTCCTCTGCTGCCCTGAGCCCTGAACCTGACTTGCCGCTGCCCTGACTTGACTCTCTGCTGCTATGAACCTGACTCCTCGCTGCTACGAACCTGACTGCTGACTCCTTCCACAAAGAAAAAGATCTTAAAAGTAAGGAGGCAACAACTCAACAAGGGAACAATCGACAAACGATTGTCCCATGAAACCACCGTTAAACCTCACAATGGGGAAAACGACCTTCCCTTTATTGGAACCTAGTCTTCTCTCTCTCTCTCTCTCTCTCTCTCTCTCATTTCCAGCAACACGCATTACCCTGACGACAATAACTTCATTTCAACCTTCTACAACTGCGTACAGGAATAGTAGCCAGCCTCTACAGAGACCCTCTTTAGGCAGACGTTCCTCTTTGATGTCGATTTGTTATGATGAAGGACCTAAGTTAGATTAAGGGTCAAGGATAGCGAAGGATACTTTCCTTTTGAAAGGACTTTGGATTTCTGTTTTTGATTATATAAAAATTAAATGGACTGACTAATGCAGCTGGGAGCATTCTGATTTTTTTTATTTAGAAAGGATCATAATTCCATTTTATGCTCGTAATACAATGCAAACACTCACAACTATATCTGGAGAGAGAGAGAGAGAGAGAGAGAGAGAGAGAGAGAGAGAGAGAGAGAGAGAGAGAGAGATTAAAGGCTCAGAAAAGTTGAGCTGCCGTTTATTATGAGGAAATCACTATTATTTGCCATTTTTTTTAAAGCCAATTAAGCTCTTTGTGCAGTAATCACAAAGCCTCGTTCTGCAGGAGGAAGCTAAACCAGATGGAACGGTATGGAAGGTTTTTTGTGCAGGGGTCGCCCTGAATTTAGCAAAGTCACCTCTATATTTGGCTGGTCACTTGCCCTGCTCCATACCCTACCTTATTATGGCAGTTATTATGGCGGGAATGTCTTTTGATAGAAACAATACACAAAATCAAATGTGTCAGTTCTTAGTTTTTCGTTAAAGTGTCTACCCCCCGAAATATTAACGTTGTTTTCGTAAAATAAACGATATTATGACTGGCATATATAAAAGTATCTTTGCTCTAACAACAGTTCACATAGCTTAACCCATTTTGGTGACCAGAGGAGGTGGAGTTAGATTTTCGCCTTCCTGTTTGACCTTTGACAGTTTCATTCCACCTCATGATTTAGAACAGTCTCTCGTTCTGAAGGCTTTAGGATATTTTTCAACCTTAAATGTACGATCACTTGCCCTTTCATGATGATATGGTCCCTCGAATTGGAAAGCATATCATCCAAGGGAGCTTCTTATACGCATATTAAAGAGCTGATACCAGGCTTCTAAAGAGAAACCATGGAACATTACAGAATCCAGAGTGCAGTATATAACAAGTGCTGTACTCTACAAAAGAACCCATCATTCTCTGACTTACCTACCATATCCACATATTCGTATATAAATATACAACTATTCACAAGGAGACAGTTCTGCACGAAAGCCATAAATGAATTTCATAATATCGCTAATGAAATTCTCGTCCTGAGTGCAATGGGAAATGGGTATAAGGAGGCTGGTTCCAACGCAATAATAAACTGACTTTCGAATAACATGCATGAGCAGTGAAGAGGCTTTATGATGTTGAGGGCGTGGAGTTACTGGGGGAGAATAATAATGCTCTAGAGGAAACAAATGAAAACCCTATCGGATATTTGAGATGTAGGGACTAGTTAGTGTTAAAAGTTTATATTTTAAATTCATATTTAGTACTGTATTTGTTCCTAAAATCTCTCCTTGACAATTATCCATCTAGCCTATTTATTTTTTTTACTGCGATTATTATTAGGTATGTTTAACTTTTCATTACCCTCAACGGTGAAGAGAGCCAGAAACTTGATGAGAGTTTTTTTTTTATTTCTTATATAATATACATGATTTACTTTTGCATATTCATTTCTTTTAAGCCCAGTGATGTAATGCTTGCTGATCAGGTAGAGTTTAGATTTTTTTTCCTTTAATTTGCACTCCCAGTTGTAAAAAAATGTATCTTATCATTCAAAACTTTATAAACATATGAAAGAATCATGCTTGGCCATATACAAAGCACAATGAACGAACATTAGAAAATGTATACATTTATTCCAGGAAATCTTAATGAATATTTTGTATACTGACTTATGTTCATATCAACTTGAAAATACAAAAGTATCGTATATGCATGTTTACATATACATTTACTGAAATTATTTCTATAAACATTCGTATAAAATATTGTGTTATTTTTAGGAAAACATAAAAAAAAAC
>NC_089770.1:29347990-29385490 GCF_040412425.1 Macrobrachium rosenbergii | reverse complement strand
TCTACCCTCTTTCTTGCTTTTATCGGCACCCTTTATTAGATATTCAAAAAGACAGACATTTCCACCGAAGGCACAAGAAATACATATATTCATCTGAAATAACATCCGTATACATCGCAATAAACAACCGCACTGGCAAATTCCACTAGTTATTTGGCGTCGCTATGGGGGACCAGGGGGGCCCAGGCCCGCCCAGTCAGATGCTGGACAGCCCCCCCCACTGCCCCACCCCCGCCGTTGAAAGTCCCTTTGTAGATAAACTTTAACCCTTTTGTGGTCAAAAGCAGAATTATTGTTACAGGTTTTTAATACAAATGACATGTTTGTTCATGATATTTTGATCCAACCTAATGTTATGAACTTATGGATGAAGTGACTGAAAGTATAGTTACAGTTTAGAATAAGTGCAATGCAATTTGCTACTGCTGCTTAAAGTTAATTTCCATTGAGAGGAGGTGAAGAAGAAGAATTGGGATAGGTTGAAATTTTGAAGAGATTTTGGAAGGTCACAAGTCTTTTGTGTTATTGATGATATGCACTATTTTAATATATTTACATGACTAGGATATTACTAAACTATAGTAAACCTTGATAATAAGAATAAACTTATGTTGGAAATTTAGCATCAAAATTTTGACACAAAGACTAGACACGGCACATCCGACAAAGGGGATCTGAATGTAGATGAGGCACAGAGCATAAATGAACCTGTCGCAATAATTCAGTCTTGACTGCCTTCAAGTTGGAGTTAGACCTACAAGAGAGAGAGAGAGAGAGAGAGAGAGAGAGAGAGAGAGAGAGAGAGAGAGAGAGAGAGAGAGAGAGAGAGAGAGGTCCATCTCTGTCTTAAATCTTACCTTTTATATGACTGTATCCCAGAAACATCTGTCGCAGGAGGAACACCGTATCACAATAGATAATTGAATAAACTCTAAGGGAATTCTTCGTTTTCTATTTACCACTTCATTTTCTGTTTACCCCTTAGACTGAAGAGGTAGTGATGAGGCATTAGTGAAAAAAAAGGAGGAAGAGATAAGAGATATTAGTAATAAAAAGGAGGAATATTCGTGAAGCGAAAAGAGATAGACTGAGAAACAGAAAAAATGGATAATGTCTCTAATTAACAGAAAAGAAAGATAAGGTATCGTTTCTCCTCAATACTGTCAGATCTTTTTAACAGAGAAGTAGACGAAAATTTGTTCTTTTACTCAATCTGCCTGTAGATAAATCCTGACAAGAAGGATAAGGAAACAGAAGATTTTTCCTTTTACGTTAATTTCCTTCTCCAAAGCAGGAAATCAAGAAGCTGAGAGAATCCAAAACTAAATGAAACAGTAATAATCTGTTTCTCCACTTCCATTTCGTAGCACAAAATGGGATACCGGGCATAGAACGAAAAAGCTGGCGCTTCTTTCTTGGTGAGAAAAAGGGGTGAAGACAAGGCGAGTAATAAGAATAAATAAACAAAAATAAATTAATAAAAATACAATAAATATACTAGAACTAAAACTAAAAAAATAAATAAATGAAAATTATATAAAATAAGTAGAAATAAAAAATAAGTAAAAAGAAATAAAAATAAAAAGAAAGAATAGAATAAATAAAAAAAATTGTAAAAGGTAAAAATATAATTGAAAATTTAAAATTATTAACCTAAAGAAACTATAGAGAGAAATAGATAATTAGAAATTAATGTAGACATGATTCAATGAAAATAAAAAAATTAGATAGCAAAAATTAAATAGAAATACAACTGGATCAATATAAAAAAATAAATAAGAATAGATAAAAATATAAAGAACATAACTAAAAATATAAACAAATAATAGTAAAATAATACATATATAGCAATATTCAATCCTTACAAAGGAAAGAGATAAAAGGAAGAAATAGAAAAGTTATTATATATGTAAAACACAAGAAATAATTTAATATATATACAAATCAATAGAAAAAATAATGAAAATGAAATATATATAATTAGAAATGAAAATAATTAATATGTATTAAAAGTGATGAAAACAAATGAAAATAAAAAATAAATGTAAATAGATAAAAAAGAAAAAAAAACTATATAAAAAAATAGAAGAAAAAATTAAATAAAGATAAATACAATTGGTAATGAATAAAATTTTAAAGAACTAGATAGAAATAGATAACAATAAACATGAAAAATAAATAAAAATAAAGTTAATAAAACGTAAAATAAATGTAAATGACTGTACATTAAAAAAATAGCTAATAAAGTTTAAAAATGTTTGAAATATTAAGAAACATAATTAAAAATAAATAAAATAATAAATGAAAATAAAGAAATTAAAATAAAATTAAAATATAAACAAGTAAAAAAAAATAAAGCCAAAAGAATATATAAAGCAAATAAAAATAGATAAAAATAAAATAAGAAATAAAAAGAAATTAAAAATAAAAAAATAATAAAAATAAAACAATAAGAATAAAAAGAGGTAAATAAAAATAAAAATAATATAAGAGTAGATTTAAATCAATAAATATAATAGTAAAGATGAATAAAAAACATAGATTAATAACAATAATAATAAATAAATATAAATAAAAATAAAATAATTAATGAATATAATTGATAAAAATAAATGAAAATAAAATGAAAGAAAAGTAAACAAATACAAAAGAAAAAAATTAAAAAATAAATTATAAATAAAAATTTAAAATAAAATAAAAATATATAAAGAAATATATAAAAATAGCAAAAATAAATTAAACAAAAAATAATTGACATTAGTAACAAATATAACTGAAAATTAAATTAAAATAAATAACAATAAATATATAAGAATAAGTAAAACAAATTAGAATAGAAAATAATAATAATAATAATAATAATAATAATAATAATAATAATAATAATAATAATAATAATAATAATAATAATAATAATAATAATAATAATAAAATATATGTAAAAATAAAAAAAAATAAATAAACAGAATCAAATAAATAATAATAAGTAAAGAAGTGTATCAATACAGATAAATAAAAAATAAATACAAATAATTTGAACTATTTATTAATAATAATAGAAAAAATTAATAAAACCGAAAGAAAAAATAAAAATAATAAAAAATTGGAAAAAATATAAAAATATAAAAAAAATGAATAAAAAAGGTAATAAAGTTACAAAAATTGGAAAATAAAAATAATGGAACATGAAAAAATATAATAAAAATTTATATACGAAAATAAGAAATAAATGAATAGTGATCAAAAGAAACAAAAGTAAATGAAATAAATTATATAAAGATTAATAAGCTTAATGAAAATAAAATTAAGAAAATATACAAGCACAGCTAATGTAAAAATTAATAAAAATAAAAACAAATAAAAATAAATTTCAGTAAAGTTATATAAAAACCCAAAGATAAATTAAACATAAAAAGTTAATAAAAACATATAAAGAGAAGAATAAAAAATCAATAAAAATCAAATAAGATGAAGAAAAATAAAAATATAAATGTGAGAATAAATATAATTAAATACAATTAAAATGATTAAAAGTCAATAGGAATATATAAAAATAAGGGAAATTTGATAAAAATTAATAAAAAGAAAAATAAAAGAAAATAATTAGAAAATAACAAAATAAAGAAAAACAGAGATAACTAAATTGGAAAAAATTAAAATAGATAAATAAAAATAAAATTAATAAAAAATAAATGAAAGTGTTTTAACATAAAAAAATAAAAATGAATAAGTACAATATCATAAAAAGAATACATATAAATGCACAAATTTTAAAACGGGAGAAAATCAATAAGATGAATAGAAATATATAATTAGGAAAAAATTTAAATGAAATAAATGAGTGTGAATAACTATACATACTAGAGAGAAATAGATGTAAATATAACTGAAAAAAATTATAAATAAATAAAATTTATATAAATAAAAATAAAAAAAATCAACAACAATACAACCAAACAAAAACAAATGAAAATAAATATAAATAATAAAAAATAAATAAAAATAATTATCTATTAGATAAATAGAAATAGAAATTAATAATAATAAAGATATATAAAAATCAAAGAAATTAACTAAAAATTAAAATAAATAAATACATGAAAATTAAATACAAAAACAAAAATTCAGAAAATAAATAACTAGAAATAAAAATAAGTAAAAATAATGAAAATAAAAATATATCAAAATAAGTAAAAATATAGTTAAATGAATAAACAGAAAGAAATGAAAATATGAATAAATGAAAATGAAGCAAATAAATATAATAAAAATAACCAAATGAAAATTACAAAAAATAAAAGATATAATAAATTAATACATAAAGATATAAAGTTAATAAAATTAGTAAAATGAGGTAAGCAAAAATAAATTAAAAAGGTAGAGATAAAGAATATAATAATAATGAAGTATAAAAAAGTCTATAAATACAACAGAAATAAAAAAAAATTACACAGTAGTAAACATTAATAATAATGATATTTTGTAAAAATAAATAAATAAAAATTAACAAAAACAGACCAATGTATCTAGTAAAACAAAATGAAAAAATAAAATATAAAATAAAAATAAATAAATACACAAACAAATAAAAAATTAATAACAAAATTAAATGTAAATAAATAAAAATAAAGATAATTAAAGAGAATAAATAGCAACATGTAAAAAAATCGAATGAAAAGAACAAAAAAATGAAAAGAAATAAATATAAATTAAAATTGATTAAAAATAAAACAATGAAGAAATATAAAAAATACAAGAAGATAAAATATATCATACTAAATAACACTAAAAAAAAAAAAATTATAAAAAATATTTAAAATACAGAAAAATATTGAATTAAACAAACAATAATACAAAAAAAAATACAAATTAAAGTAAAGGGAAGTAAAAGAAAACTAATAATAAATAAAAATAAATACAAATAAATGAAAATAAAAATGCAAGAAACAACAACGAAAATAAATAGTAACAAAAGTAAAGTTGAATAAAAAATCAATATCAAAATCAAAATAAATAAAAACAAATTAGAATTAAATAAGAAAATTACATGTATAAAAAATAAAAACAAACTGAAAACAAAAAAATTATCAATAAATAAAAATAGAAGTAAATGAAAATAAAAATAATGAAAATAAAAACAGTAAAATATATTAAAATAAAAGTAAATAAAAATGATTAAATATGTAAAATATTGCATAAAAATTGCAATAAAAAATAAATAAAAATGAAATTAGTAAAAATATAAGGAAATCTTCATATGTAGAAAAAAATACACAAAAACAAATAAATGAAAATAAAAGTATAAAAAATAAATTATTAAGAATATCACTAAGAATAAATATAAAATAAGGAATAATAGACAATATAAAAATGAGGAATAAATAAAGATAAGTGAAACTAAATGAAAATAAGTAAAAAGAATATTAATAAAAATAGAAAGTAATGTGTAATGAAAAATAGATAAGAATATACATATATAAAAATAACCAAAAATAATTAACATTACAATTGAATAGAAATAAAAGAAACAAAGAAAAGAAAAATAAAATATCAGGAAAAACAAATATAAAAACAATTAAAACCAAAATAAATAAAGAATAAAACTATGGAAATAATGCATATAAAAAGATACAAGCATAAATATAAATAAATTAAAATTCATTGAGAAGAATAAAAAAATGAAAGGAAATAAATTAAAAAGAATATATATAAATGAAAATGAAAATGGTTTAAAATAGATTAAAATAAAACAGAACTGAAGGCAAACATAAATGAAAAGTAAATAGAAATATATGAGTTTAAATATATAAAAAAAATATAGCAAGAAATGAAAATAGATAAAAGGAAATATGAATGAATAAGAAAAAGAAGTGAAAGTTATAAAAATAAAAACCTAAAAGTGTAACAAGTAAAAATTCATAAAAATAGTTATGAAAATAGATAAAAAATTAAAATGAATAAAAATAAAGATGAATAAAAAATGAAAGATAAAAATTAATAAAATAGAGATGAATAAAAATAAAAAAATAAATGACAACAAAAATATAGTTAAGAATAAGGATATAAGTAATTAATAAGAATAAAAATAAAGAAATATAACTGAAAAGAGGAATAATTGCAGATTAAAAAAATCAAATTAAAATAACAGAAATAAAGGTTAATAAAAGTTAAAGAAGTTGATGAAATATGAATATTAATAGATAAGAATGTAAAATTAATATTAATTAAAATTAACAAAAATAAAAAAAAGAAAAACTAAATGAAATATAAAAAGAATTCAAAAGTTTAAAATAAGTAGAAATATATTAAATAAAATAAATATTGAATATATTAGGTAGATATAAACTTAAGTGAATAAAAACATAAATAAATAAAAGAAAAAAAAAAAATGTTGAAAACAAATGGATGTAAATGAAGTTAAAAATAAACATAGATGAAAATAAAATAAACAAGAAATAGAAGAAAACAATAGGGATAAAAATATAAAACATATACCAATAAATAAATACAATATAAATAAAAATAAATAATCATAAATAGAAATGAATATAAATGATAAAAAAATTAAAGCAAAGGAAAAGAAGAAAAATCAAATATTAGCTTTAAAAAAATGAATATAAAAATATGAATAAAGAATAATAAAAAATAAATAAAAAATAAAATATTAGAAATAATAAAAAAAATAGATAAAAATAAAAAGGGAACTGAGCAAAAATAAATGGAAATAGATAGGAAAAAAAATATAAATGTAAAAAAATAATAAAAATTTAATAAAAAAAATGAAAAATGAAACAAAAGTATCAAATTGATAAATAAAGCAAAAAAATTATAAAAATAAATAAGAATAAATAAATATATAAAAAGCAAAAATATACAGAACTCTGAAATGATATAAAATATATGCAAAAATTAAGTTTAAATAAATAAATGAAAATAATAAAAAAAATTTTAAATAAGAACAAAAGAGAATAAAAAATAAATAAAATCAACTAAAAATAACAAAATAAAAATAAATTAAATAAAGGTAAAGAAAAACAAATAATAAAAAATGAATAAATAATAGCAATTATAAATGAATAAAAATATAAAAATATATGAAAATATGTAAAGATAAGAATAGTTTAAAAATTTACAAATATGAAAAAAAATAAGTAAATATAGATAGAAAATATTTTAAAAGACGAAACATATTTACAAAAAGTTAAAATAAAAAATAAATAACTGAAAAAAATCCAAATAAAACATTAAATAAGAAAAAATAAAAATTAAAGTAAAATATAAATAGGTAAAAGGAATGAAAAATAAAATGGATAAGATTAAAATATATAAACAAAGAAGAAAACGAAAAATAATAAATCAAAGATAAGAATTATAATAATAATTAGAGAAGAAAAATATTAAAATTAAATGTAAATAAAAAAATATAAATCTATAAACATGATTCAAAATAAATAAAAAAATGAATATATAAACTCAATAAAATTCAAAATAGATACGAAAACAAGAAATAAAAAAAATAATATTAAATAAAAGTACATAACAACAAATCAAATTTATAAAAAATAAAAAAATAAATAAAAATAGAAATAATATAAATAATTAATAAAAAAATTAATAGAAAGAGTAAAACAAACAAAAAGATTAAATACAAATGTATAAATAAATAAAGATGAATAAAAATTAAATAATAAAAATAATAAGGAGTTTAAAATAGTAAATAAATAAAAATGAATAAAAATAAATAAAAATATATAATGCCATCAAAAGAGATAAGTAAAATGAAAATATAAAATAAATCTTAATCTTTACAAAATAATTCAATACAAAAAACATAACTGATTATATAAAATATACAAATATATGAATAAAAAAATAACAAATTATAATATGCATAAAAAGATATAAATACAAAAAAATGAAATATATACGAAAAAATCGATACTACTGAAAATAGAATAACAAACAAGTAATAAAAAACTATATAAAAATAGCAAAAAAAAACAGAAATTTATTAATTAAGAATGGATAAAAGAAAAATAAATATAAAAATATATATATAAACAAATAAAATAAATATTTGTATATGTAAAAAAATTTAAATAAACAAAAAATAATAAAAAAATGTAAAAATAAAAATAAAAATAACTAAATATTCATAAAATATATGAAGAAATTAATAAAAATAAAAATAGAAATAGACAAAAGAAAAAACAATTAAAAATAACTAATAAAACGGGAAAAATAGATAAGAATAACAAAATAATTATATAGAAATAATAGAATGAAAATAAATGAAAATAAATAAGAATAAAAATAAATAAAAATAAATGCCCATTAATATAAAAGTAAAAATACATCAAAATAGAAAAAAAATAAGAATAAATATTAATAAAAATTATTAAACAATTAAAAAAACAAACAATAATATATGAAAAATAACATTGAATAAAAGGATACTAAAAGAAAATTAAAATAAGAATATATAGAGAAATAAAAATTAAGGAAAATATACAAAATAATATGAATAAAAATAAAACTCAGTGAAAACAGAAGAAAAATCAATGGAAAAATAAACTTTGAAAAAATAAAGTTAAATAAAATTATATATAAAATAAAAAAATAAAAAATGAGAATTATACTGTATATATATATATATATATATATATATATATATATATATATATATATATATATATATATATATATAATGTATATATATATATATAATAATAAGAAACAAACAAGAAAACTTTAAAAATATATAAAATAAAAAGAGATGCTAAATGCCAAAGACTGTAAATAAATATCATTAAATGAATATGAAGTAATTATAATAAAAAATAGGAAAAAATATAGAAAATAAAAAAGATAAAAAATCTAAATAAACAAAAATAAAAACAAATTAAGAACAATACCGTATATAAATAATAAGAAAAAAAAGTTTAAAATATATAAAATAAAAAGAAATGCTAGATGGCGATGAATGTAAATAAAAATCATTAAATGAATATAAAGTAACTATCATTAAAAATAGGAAAAAAATAAACATAAAAAATAAAAAAAAATAAAATACATAATTTAAACAAAATAAAATATTAATAAATGTAAAACTAAAAGCAAATATAAATGAAAAAAAACTTTTAAAAAATATGTTAAAATAGATAAAAAATAATTAAATTAAACAAACAGTAATAAAAAGAAAAATAAACCTTTAAGAAAAGTAAAAATTAATACAAATTAACCTAAATAGAAGTAGAGAAAAATAATAAACAAATATTAACATAAATAAATAAGAATAAATGAGAATAAAAGTAAAAAAAAAAATTACAATAAAATTAAGTGATAATTAACAAGAATTAAGAAAAATAGATTAAAAATAAAAATATATATGAAAACATGAATGAATAGAAAAAATGGGAAAAAAAATTGAAAATGTTCAAACACAAAAAAATCAAATTGAAAGTAGATAAAAAAGATATTAAAAATACATGGAACAAAAATAAAAGTAACTAAAAATAATTAATAACAAACAAAATAAAAATACAAAATAAATAAAAATGAACAAAAAATTTAAATAAATGAAAAAATAGGTAAAGGATGGTAAAAATATATATAAATAAATGAAAATTTTAAAATCAAAATAAAAATTAAATAAATGAAATGAAAGTAAAATACCATAAAAAATCAAAACTCATATAAATGCAAAAAAATTAAATAAAAAATTGAAAATTAAACTAAAAATAAAGAAAAAATAAATACCCAATATGAAACTAATATATATATATATATATATATATATATATATATATATATATATATATATATATATATATATATATATATATATATATATGTATATATATATATATATATATATATATATATATATATATATATATATATATATATATATATATATATATATATATATATATATATATATATATATATATATATATATATATATATATATATATATATATATATATATATATATATATATATATATATATATATATATAAATCATTAAGTTAAAACAAACAGGATGTAACTAAATTAAGATTAATGAAGATATATATATATATATATATATATATATATATATATATATATATATATATATATATATATAAATGAAAAAGAATATGTAATTTTAAATAATTGTGTATTAAAGAAAATAAATAAATATAGTTATAGTTAAATATAGATAAATAAAAATAAATATAAAATAAATTTAAATAATATATATTAATAATTAAAAATAAAAGAAAATAAAACAAACATTAATAAAATAAATAAAAATATGAATAAAGTAAAAAGAAAATATTCAAAATCCATATAAATGAAACAGGGAAATAAAACTAAGTAAAAATACATAAAAACGTGATTATAAGTAATAAATGAAAATAATTGAAAATAAATAAAAATATAAATAATGAAAAATAGAAAATATATAAACAGAGTAAAATAGATTAAAACAAATGAATATAAATAAAAATAAAAATATATAAAAATAGGAAAATAAAATAATAACCAATAACATGACAATAAATAAAATTAACAGACAATAAATGAAAGTAAATAAAAGATATAAATAATAAAAAAATAAATTATAAGTAGGTATAAGTAAATATAAATAAATACAATTTACCATACGTAAATAAAAATGCGTTTATAATATTTATAAACAAATAAATTGATGAAGTTTTATGAAAATAAAAAAAATAAAAATAAAATCACATAAAATAAGAAAATTATATAAAATTCAATAAAAATTAGTAAAATAAACAAAAATAAATACAAATAAATAAGAAGCCATACAAAATAAAAGGAATAAAAAATACTAAATACAACGTAAAATGAAAACAATAAAAATACATAGAAGTATATACAAATTTCTGAAAATTATAGTAGTTAAAAATAATGAAATATAATAGTAAATAGGAAAAAAACTAGAAATAGACGCATAAGAATTAATAAAACTGTAAGAGGATAATAATAAGTAAAATAAAATAAATAAAAATCAATTTAAATAACAATAAATAAATACAAATAAAGATAAAAAGAATATATTATGAATTAAAAAATTATATAAATAAATATACAAATGAATAAAAAAATTTAAAAAAAAGTAAATAAAAATTGATCAAATTACTAATAAATAAAAAAGAAAAATCAGAAAAAAACAAATAACAATGAATATCAATAAGAATAATTCAAAATAAATAAGAATAGAAATATTAATAAATAAATTATATAATTATAAGATATATACAAGATAGATAAAAAATAAACAGAAATAAAAAATACCAAATAAGATGTGTATAAATAAAAAACAAAAACAAAAAATTAAAATAACTAAATAATATTACTTAATAAAAATTAATCGAAAAATTAGAAGTTTAAAACTAAAGATAACTGAAAATAGAAATAGATAGAAATAAACCAAATAAAAGTATTTAAAGATAATAAATAATAAGTAAATAACTATCAAAGATCCAAAAGATAAAAAAAGTACATGTAAATAAATAAGTATGAAAATAAATGAAAATAAAAAAATATAATAAAGAGTAAATTTTAAAGAATAAATGAAAATACATAAGAATAGACAAACTAAATAAAATAATTAAATACAGATATAATATTTTAACGACAAAATTTGAAAATAAATAAAATTATTATAAATAAATAGAAATATAAAATAAACAATAATAAAATGAAATAAAAATAAATGAAAATAACAAAAAATAAACAAACATGGACGAAATAAAAACAAAAAACTGATTATTTATAAAAAAAAATATATAAAAACATACTGAATCAAATGATACTAAAGATATATAAAAATAAATAAATTAACTAAAAATATGAATAAATGACAGAAAATACTAATAAATTAGAAATAAATACAAAATATCTAAAAAGTAGAAATAAAAATAAGTAAAATAAAGGAAAGTCAAATAAAAAATAAAAATAAAAAAATAAATAGAAAGTAAAAAAATAAATGAAAATAAAAATATTAGAATAAGTAAAAATACAGAAAAAATAATTTATATTAATAAATGAAGATATGATTGAATGAAAAAACACATAATAAAATAAATATAAATAGATGAAAATATACAAGAATAGATGAAAATACATAAATGAAGATATAAATTGTAAATTAACATATAAATAGATGAAAAAAAACATAAATAGAAATTAAAATTAACAAAACACAAAGATAAAATGAATTAATAATGAATAAAAGAAAATAGAAAATGTTAAGCTGAAAATAAATAAAAATAAACTGCAAATAAATGAAATTTAATAAAAATAAAAAAGTAAAAACAATAATTTGGAATGTAAACATAACAAATAAGATTAAATAATTATGAATGTATATACAAAATAAAAAAATAAGAATTGAACATGAATATAAATAAATAGAAATAAATATAAAATATCGAAAAAAAGAAAGAGAAATAAAAGAATAAGAAATAAAACTAAATAGATTTACACAAAAAGAAATATAAATAGATAAAAATTGCATAATATGACAACAGTAAATTGGAATAAAAATAAATAGAAATAAAAAAAAACTATTTAAAATGAGTAGGAATGAAGAAATAAATAAGAATAAAAACAAAAATTAATACAAGTGCGAATAAGTATAAAAAAATAAAAATAAAATAGTTACAAAAGATATTAAAAAAATTCGAAATAATCACAGAAGAAGTAAGAAATTAATAAAATCAAAGGAAAATAGATAAAAAGAAAGAAATATAAAAGCAAATAAGATGAAACATAAATAAAAATAAATAAAAAGAAATAAGAAGCATCAAAATAAGAATAAATCAAGCAAAATTTATAAATTAAAAAACTAAATGTAAATGAAATCTATTAAAAATAATAAATCAAGCAATAAGAACAAGAAAAAAGTAAAAATATATGAAAAAAGTAAAATATTTTTGTAAAATAAAAAAAAAATTAATTAGAGGCAGATAAAATGAAATTGAATGAAATTGATTAAAATATAAAATTTATAAAGTAAATTAATATAAAAGAAATATATAGCAAGTGAAAAAATAGATATAAATAATAATTAAACATAATAAAATAAAATAAAATAATAAAAACAAATAGAAATAACAAAGGGTAATAGTTAAGAATAAAGGTAAAGAAATAAATGAGAATAAATAATAAGTGAAATAAAAAAGTAGAAATAAATGAAAATACTTGCAAAATAAGTTTAGAAACTAAAATTAAAACCATAGAAAAATATAAAAGTAAAAAAAAATTAATAAAAATAAAAATAACCAAAATAAAAATAATTTAAAATGAATACGGGTAAAAATAAAAAAAAAAACATGTAAAATTCTTGAGAAAAAACTAATAAAAATAACTGGAACTGTATAAATATAAATAAATATAATTAAAAATAACAACAATTTAAAAAAAAATATATATAAATATGGATAAATATCAATGAAAAATAAAAAATAAGAAAACTATAAATAAAACAAATACAAATAATAAAAAAAAATGACAATTAAAATGAATAAAAATAAATCGAAATAATGAAAAGCAAAAATAACTAAATATAAAAAACAAAACATGAAAGTAAATGAAAACTGATAAAAAATAAAAAGTAAATAATAGTAAAAACAATTAAAAACATAGAAGTGTATAAGAATAGTAAAAATTATAATGATTTAAATACGCAAAAATAAATGTAAATAAAAAGTAAATAACTATAATAAACAAAAGTAAATAAAATAACGAAAACATAAAAAAAAAACTAAAAAGAAGAATAAAGAAAGATAACTAATAATTAAAAAGGAACTTTCATAAAAGTAAGAAAAATTTATAAAATTAAACAGAAATAACAAAAAAGATGTATTGGCTCTACGAAAAAAATAATAATAAAAATAGAAATAAATAAAGAAAAAAATTAAGCAAAAATAAGTAGGAGAAAGACATAAGCAAATAAAAATAAATATCAATAAAAATAGATAAGATTTAATAAAACTATAAAAACAAATAAGATAGAAATCATCAAAACAATTGAAAATCAAAATATGTAAGAGTAAAAGAAAAAAGAATAAATCTAAATAAATAAAGATAAGAATAAACAGTAAATAATATTAAAATAAAAACAAAAATACTTAGATAAAATTGTAATAAAATAAGAATAATAAATGTAAATAGAAAAATAAAAAAGAAATAAAAATAATAAGTAAAATTAAATAACTAAAAAATAAGAATATGAAAAATTTAAATAAAAAAGTTAAGTATAAAAACAAATAAAAATAGACAAATATGTAAAAATACATAAAAAAATAAAATGAAAAATAAATTTGAACAAATAATAATCTATAAAATTTATAAAAATACAAAGGAATAGATAAAAAAAATAAAAATAACAATGAAAAATGTAATTGATAAACAGAAATATAAATAATGAAAACACCAATAAAAAGAAAGAAAAAGAATGATAAATATGATTGATAATTAAAAAATAAAAATATATAGAGACAAATAGTAATAAGAAAATAAAAATAAATAAAAATAGACAGATAAAGTTAAAAGTGAATAAAAAGAATTAATAATAAATAAACATTAACAGGAAAAATTTAAAATCAATAAAAACAATGGAAAAAACAACAAATAAAAAAATAAATAGAAATTTAAATTGTAAAAAAATATCATGCACAAAAATAAAATAAAAAAAACAGCTATAATAAAAAAAATGTCAGCAAATATAAATAAATGAAAAATGATAAGAATATGAAAATAATAAAAGAAAGTAGAATGAATGAAATTAAAATAACTATAAACAAAAGTTAGGCACAATTAAATGAAAAATCAATAGTTATTGAAAATAAAATAAAATAAGAATAAAAAAGCCAAATAAAAAAAATAAAAATAAAAGTTATATATAAAGAATTATACCAAAACAAATAAAAAGTTAAAAATAAAATTGAATTAATGTTAAATACATAGTAAAATTATAAATATGAAAAAAATATATTAGATAAAAAAATTTAAAAAAGAAATAAATTAAATAAGATAAATAAAATTAATAATAATTAAAACGAATAGAAAATTATTTAAAATAGAAATAAATAAGAATATAAGTAAATTATGGACAAATGTTTAAGGATAATTAAAAAAAATAAGAATATGAATAAATAAAAAGTAATTAAAAATAAAAATATAAATTGATGAAAATTAAGTGGAAAATAAAAACAATTAGGAGTAAAAGTTAATGAAAACTAATAAATATAAAAATAAATATTAATAAAATGAAATAGGAATAAAAAGTAAATAAAAATAAAAAAACTAAAACAAGAGTAATTAGTGATGAAAATAAAAAAAAGATAAAAATATGAAGAAATTAATATAAATTACATGAATGAAGAGAAAATATTAAAATAAAAAATAAGAAAATTAAGATAAATAAAGATAAATAATATAAAAATTAAAAGATATTGAATAAAATGTATAATAAAAATAAAAAAGAAAACAATACAAAGAAATGACAATAAAAACTTAATATAAATAAAAATGAATACATGTAAGGAAAATAAAAATTAGTACATAAAAATGAAAGTAAATAAAAATACATGGCAATTTAACAAATTAATAAATATAAAAAAATAAATAAATGAATAAATGTATAAAAAATAAAAATAATATAAATATATAAAAAATCAATAACAAATACAAAAAATAAGATAAAGAAAGATAAATGAAAATAAAGAGATAATAATGAATGAAAATGGAAAAAACTTAAAAGAAATAAAACTAAAACATATAAATAGAAATAAATAATAATATATCTAAAAAATAAGAAAGATATAGAAAATAAAATAATAAGATTATATGAAATTATTTAAAAACTGATCAGGTAAAAAAATGCAAATATAAAAGGATAGAAACTTAAAAAAAAAAAAAAAACACTTAAAAATAAGTAAGAATTATAATACATAAAAATACACAAATAGTAAATAGAAATAAAATATAGAAATAAATATAAACAACAGTAAAAATTATTAAAATTAAATAAAAATAAATTAAATAAAAAAGAATGAAAATAAAAAAAATAAATGAATATAAATAAAAATATAAATAAAAAAAATACACACAAATAAAAATATATAAAAACGAAAATAAATAAAATACATAAAAAATGAATAGAAATACAACAATATGAATAATTAAATATCAATAAAAGAAAATTAATGTAAAGAAAATAAAAACGAATAAAAATAAAAAAAGCTTAAAATGAAAATAAGAATATAAATAAAACTTTAAAGAATAATTAAAAATAAAAAAAATAAATGATCAAATTAGTTAAAAATAAATTGAAAACCTGAAATAATAAAAGTAGATGAAAATAAATTAAAATAATTAAGAAATGAATAAAATTAATAAGAAAGATAAATGAAAATGGAAATTAATAAAAAAAATAGATAAAAATAAAATTGGATAAAAATTTATAAACCACTTGTAAAACAAAATTATATAAAATAAACAGGAAAAGTAGAATAAAAAGAAAAATGAAAAATACATATAAAAGAATAAATATGAAAGTAAATGAAAATCAATAAAAAATAATAGAAATATTTAATTAAAAGTAAATTTGAATAAATAAATAAATAAAAGTAAATAACAATATATAAAAAAAAAATAAATAGAAATTAATATAAATATAAACAAGTAAAAAATGTGCAATCGAGTTTTCTGTATAGCATATAATCAAGTTCACCGAAAATAGATCATTCGCTGGTCGCGGTATAATGCTGTATTAGCTGCGGCCCATGAAACTCTAACCACTGCTCAGCGGTACCCTGTCCTATATCGTGGTCAGACCTACGATTAAGGCTAACTTTAACCTTTTGTGAAATAAAAACTACTGAGGCTACAGAGCTGCAATTTGATATGTTTGATGACTTGAGAGTGGATGATCAACATACCAGTTTGCAGCCCACTAGCCCCAGTAGTTTTTAAGATCTGAGAGCTGACAAATAAACCACAGACAGAAAAAGTGCGGACGGATAGACAAAGCCGGCACAATAGTTGTCTTTTACAGAAAACTAAAATCTAAATAAATGAAAGATAAATATAAATTAACACAAATAAATAAAAATATCAAATAAAGCTTCAAAAGAAATAAAAAATAAATTAAAATAAAAAACAAAAATAAAAATACCCTAAAATAAAATAAAGTCTTTTTTTTTATAAAAGGAAAAAAGATCGATGAAAATAAAAAAAAATAATGAAGAAATATAAAATAATACAAATTAACTAAAAATGAAAATAAATAATTAAATGAGAAAAATACAAAAAAATCTAAATTATGAAAATAAATAAACAGAAATAAAAATAAGTGAAAATAAATTTCAAACATGTTATAAATTAGCCTGAGCGGAACATGGCCAAGAAACGCAAGAAACGACTTAACAAGTAACACTTCGAGAATAAAATTCCCAGGGACGTCCCTTCCCTTATTTTAATACCGGCTCATGACTTCCTCGTAAATATCAGATTTAATTTATACCTTATATTTAACATCTTTTTCAGTTAGTGATCCCATAAGCGAATATCTGCTTCTCCATAAGAGAGTTACTGGTGAAAAGCAGTAACAGGAAACGCAATCAAATGAAAGAATGAAAATAGTTCATACAAATTAGATGCAATTGATACGGGATCACATTTAAATCCATTTATTTATGTTTTTATCATTATGATTTTTAGGTTTGTATTTTATTATCATTTTTCATTTACATATATTCCATTTATCTATTATTTGTTATTACTCCTTTTTATGTCTATTTTTGTGTTATTTTTATATCTAATTCCAATTGTGTTTTCTATTTCCGTTTTTACTATTACCCTGTATTGTGATTTATAATCTTCATTTTCACAAAATTTTTTACTTACCTTAAAAATTATAATTTTCAATTAAAAACATTTCCATTATTTTTAATTTATTTTATTAATTTTTATTTTTCATTTGCTTCTGTTTATTATTATTATTATTATTATTATTATTATTATTATTATTATTATTATTATTATTATTATTATTATTATTATTATTATTTTCATTAATATTTTTGTCATTGTTTATCATCCTTATATTGAATATTTTTCATCTAATTGTTTTCATTATTATAAATTTATTATTATTAGTTGTTATTATTTGTATTTATTTTTACTGATTTTTAATAATTTAATCTTCATTTGTATTTTCATTATTAATTGAATAATAATTATTATCATTCATTTTCATTCTTATCACTGTTAATTTTTATATTTCTCATTACCCTTATTTTTTATCATTTCTGTTAACTTTTATACTTATCATTTTGGTTGTGATTATTTTCAGTTTTTGGCATTTATAATTTGATTGTTCTTTTCCGTTATTAAAATATTTATTTATTTAACATTTTTTCTTTATATATATATATATATATATATATATATATATATATATATATATATATATATATATATATATATATATATATATATATATATATATATATATATATATATATATATATATATATATATATATATATTTTTTTTTTTTTTTTTCACGATGCGTATCAAGTACCTGGTTATTACACAACTAATCTCAAGATTCAAAAATATACCCTCACTTCAGCCAGATACCTGAACTCTCATAACATTAATTATTACGACTGAGTACTCTACAGGTAACAGTGATCCCTTAAGTAAAAACTTATTTATCAATCACTTGAAAAATCAAACTAAGTCTATCAGAATATGTGTGAGGTATCAAAAATTAAACTAGAAATATTCTAGAGTAGAAGGGCATCACTCCATCAAAAAACACTAACTGTTTCCCTGGTCTTAATTCACTTTAGCAAAACTAAAGAACAAAACATGTTTATCACTTTGCCTTATGCACACACAATCAATCCTACTCACTGATGGTCAATAAATGAAACACTGTTTTCTAAAAATGTTAAATACAAAAATTTATTTTTAAATTCGAAGTTTATAACTAGAATTCACAATTAATTAGAACTCACAATCTGAAAAATTTATTATTACTTGAAAATAACACAACACTCAATTAATTCTTGAATTAAATTATGAAACAAAACTAATTCACAAAAACTTTATCAGGAATTAAATTAATCAAGCAAAATTTAAACTATCAAGAATTACTCAAGATTAAAAAAGAAAATCTTAACACATGAGATATCAAAATCAAATATGCAATGTTAAATTACGTATGCAATGTTAAATTACCAAGAAATATTTAAAATGCTATGTAAATAAATGTTACATCACAAACGTAAAAAATGTGAAAATATAAAGAGATTGTAAATAGAAAAACACACAAAAATACACATAAGATTTATCAATAATGATTTCACTTGTTCAAAATTTCCTAACTTATCATACCATGGTATTAATAAGTAAAATTCACGTTACCTTACACAACTTGTGAAAACCTCTGTAAATCACTTGCTGCAGCTGCGTTACACAATACACACTTTTTTACCATGCGCCGTTACGAACTAAATAACTTTGCTAAACTCAGATCTCAAAAGTTAATGTTAATATGTAACCACAAAATACTACTTTAAAAGAATCTCTTTCTAAGAACGAGAGAGAGAGAGAGAGATGGAACCAAATCGACTGGTCTCAGAAATCAGAATGAAACAAATTTTAGAATTCCAGTAACACGTGAAACAATTACATGATGTCATTAAAGCATTTTGGGTGCGAGATACAAAAGTTCTAGAAGCAGGGAAGTGACGTCACTAAAACATTTTGGGTGCGAGATACAGTGGAGAAGCTTCTAGAAGGAAAATTACGTCATCCCAGCAAAACGTTTTGAATGCAATCTTACAAAACATGACGTAATTGATCAAGACAAGTATTCTTTCTCTCAAAGTGGCGAACGTGACTCAAACAACGCATGTAACAACATGAAATTACTCGTCTTGAGCTCGTATGGTACAAATCGGTATTTGTTTTCAAAACCTGTCATCACTAACCCAAAACAAAGCGCTCGCTCTTATCTTAACTGATGACAACTGAAATGAAACAAGCCCTTCCTGGACACACACACACGTGTTCAATATACTACGCTTTTACCAAGAAAGATATTCGTTCTAAATTACATTACTATTAAAATTGTATTAACAATTCTAAATTACTCTATCAAGTTACTTAATCATTAGTTCTTTTGAGATCTGATGCCAAACTAAATATGACACTTCAACAACCATTGTCATTAAACATCACACATGAAAAAGTAAATATGTCAAAATTATAGGAGGATATACGTATTACAAGGCAACATCATGAAAATATATATATATATATATATATATATATATATATATATATATATATATATATATATATATATATATATATATATATATATATATATATATATACACACACATATATATATATATATATATATATGTGTGTGTGTGTGTGTATGTTTATCTTTCATTTTATCCCCGATGATGAGACACTGGTCTCGAAACGTCGCAGTTAACTTAAGAATAAAGTGAATTATGTTTCATGGTGTCTTTTATTGTGCATTCTGGTTTATACTCCTGTTGCCACGTGGATTCTTCTTGCCTTGATCCCACTGATTTCTGCATCTGGTTTCGGACAACATCGGGCCCCTGAGTTTGTTCCTATTTTCACACCATGTTTTCCAGGATGTTCTTGTTGCTGTTTCTTTTTCGGCTCAGATCTAGTGGTTCACTACACTTCCGTGACCTAATTCAGCAAAGATACGATAGACCGTTGCTGCTGACATGCCGAAAATTGAGAATACCTGAAGAAGCGTAGAAGGCCACATTCGACCTGCGGTTTTTACAGTATTGCCAACTAAACTATGTTGCGCCGAACTGTGTCAAATTTTAGTTGTAACGACGCTCTCTTTATAATACCAAATTTTATTATGACTCTACCAACGTTCTGTTAACCATTGAGATTTGTACCAAAGAGATACTTATTGCACACATATCAAACGCATTCAATCCTTATTATATTTAACTGCCAACTATCTAAGGACCTGAATTCCTATATAGGAAAAGTACAAGATAGCCACAATAATAAACTAAAGAATTTAGGCATCTTTAAACCTGATTTTACATTCTAGCTTAGAAGAAGGAGCTTCTCTTATCTTTTGGGTTGGACCTCTGTTTGCCTAATTATAAACCCTCTTACTATGAATATTACCTGCCTTTTGGGGTACTTTTTTCCAAACTAAAGAACCTGTCTTTCAATGCAAACATGCCGAAATTTCAAACCAAACTATCTGCTTTTGCCCACCTAATTATAACAAACCCAAAACAAGATGGGCGCCTTTCTTTAATAATGAAGGTTTAAACGCACTTCGTAAATTGAGTAAAAAGGAAGACCTGATTTTTTAAAAACCAGATAAATATGAAGAAACTGTTATACTAAACAGGTCGATTACATTCATAAGATGCAAGATATTTTCTCGGAGACTCTAAATTCTGGAAAATTGGCAAGAAAGATTTTAATCTCATTTTTAAAAACGAGGATAGGATCAACCGTTTTTTTATAAGCCCTAAAGGACAAGTATACAATTAATCAGGATACTTACGACGAGCTGGCTCTTCTTTTGGTGTCATGTATGGGCTCCCGAAAATACATAAGGAAAATGTTCCTATGACACCTATCCTTCCGTCTTATACCACGCCTGGCTATAAAATTGCCAAATGTCTAATCCTTTAATTAGAAATCTTTTTATTAACAAACTTAGTCTTTCTAATTTCATAGAATTTAAAAACAGCGTCTTGTGTCAAGTTTTCGATTTACTCAAGGCTAGCTTTGACATAGAATCTTTATACCCTTCGAGGAAACAATTGAGTACATTTTAGTCACTAATTTTACTGAGGATGGATGTGTTCACCAAGGTTTTAACCGTTATGATTTTAAGAAGTTATTAGAGTTGGCAGTGAGGGCACCGCGTTTGTTTTTAATGATGAGTTATATGTGCAAGTTGAGGGTGTGGGTATGGGTAACCCACTGAGTTGCACATTCGCTAACATTTTCATGCACAAATTTGAGAGAGAGCTCAGAACAGTTGTCCCTGTTCTCTGAAACTCTTATTCTACCGCCCATATGTGGATGACACTTTTGTTCTTTTAAGGACCATTTGCACCGTGATTCGTTCCTACAAAATTCCAGTTCTCTACATTACAACATTAAATTTACATATGAATTAGAAAACAATAACAAACTACCATTCTTAGATACGATTGTCATCCGTAATGACGACCGTTTTCATATAGGTATTTTTCGAAAGGCAACTTTCATAGGCTTGGTCTTAACTTTAATAGTTTTTTTTTTTTTATTAAATTCATTGTCTTCTCTTCTCCATAGCACCATGACATTAAATTCTGATTGGAGTCTTTTTCATAAAAACTCAGAATTCTTTACGATTATTTTAAATCAAATTGTTATCCTCCTAATTTCCAGCAGCAATACATTTGGCTCATAAACTCAAATTCTATATACGATATCCTCACTTAAGAAGAATTTTCATTAATTATTTTCCGGCTGTTGATGTTAAGTTTGTCTTAATGAACCCTACGACTGTTGGTAGTATGTTGCGTCATAAAGAGAGATTATCTCCCTTAATGCAATCCGGCGCTGCCTATATTTATACTGGCTGCCGATGCAATGGGCAGACTTACGTTGGTAACACGCGCCGCCTGCTTAAGGTGAGATATGATAAACATATGGGCATTAGTCTCCGTACAGGGTGTACTCTGGCCATGCCAGAATGATCTAATATTAGGAATCATATGAAATTTAGCGAAAATGATATAAATGATAAGAATTTCAAGTTATTATCAAGCTCATACGAACACCACCTTCCAGTATTAGAATCTCTAGCTAAAAAAACTAGTTCCCACTTTAAGCAATCACTCTTCATCTGTTCTCTTGCACATAGCTTAAACCACGCCCTCTTTGTTGTTTACTTTCCGCGTATTTTCCATACAGCAACTGAACTTCGTTGAGACAAGGTCTCTTTTTAACTTCTCTTAACCTTTCTTTTTAATTTTTATACCAATGTTGTATCTTGCTTTGTTTTGCTTTATTCTGTGTTGCACGTGTCAAAAAAAAAAAAATAATGTTATGCTGTATTGTTTATCAGTTTTGAGCTTTCATTTTAGCCTGGATGATGAGACATTGGTCTCGAAACGTCGCACTTAAGAATCAAGTGACTTATGTGTCATGCTGTCTTCTTCTACGCCTTCTGATTTGTATATATGCATATATATATATATATATATATATATATATATATATATATATATATATATATATATATATATATATATATATATATATACATATATACAGTATATATATACATATATACATACACACACATACTAGCTGACCAACCCGGCACTGCCCAGGAAAACTCTGAATAACAACCTATAAACTCTCTCTCTCTCTCTCTCTCTCTCTCTCTCTCTCTCTCTCTCTCTCTCCCCAGGTTCTAATTTAAACTCATTCATTAATATTGTATAAGAATATACATCTATTTTTAATTAGAAATATTTGGACTAAACTCTTATATACCTTTTTACTTCTTTCCTGTTATTAAGTAAACTGCTGCAGCAGTTGGTCTCCACCTCTTCATCAGTCAGTGGACTTTATTGGAAACGAAAATTGTTGAATTTTCTCATCGGGGAAATCAAAACTAGATATTTCAATAAATTCATTCTTTTTTTTAAATAGTACCAACAGGTGTCACTTGCCAATAACCTACAACTCGTTAGTGCAATTTGCCTTTTTTTTCACTGTCCTTTGTCATATCACACCTAACATAGATAGTAATGAATTATACATGAAAAGAAAATCAATTTATTTTGCTTTTGTGCTGAATCACCAAAAAGAAGTACCCTATCTCTGTTTAGAGATTTTTGGTGAATTAAGAAAGAAAAGTTGCAAAACATTTTCCAATAGGTCTAACTTCAACTCGTGATTCGTATGCTTTATATTGGTTTTAGGGACGTTTTTAACCTAGCATAATAAATCACAACTCCTTACCTTTTACAATGACATCAAATTTATGAACGTAGCATTTAGTATCAGGTTACACAGAACGATAGCAAAAAATTGCCGCTATGCATGTTCGTACGGCAACTGTATCAACCCGTACAAAGCACCCAATGTATGGTAATGACGTAATAAGGTATAAACAAAATCAGTCCCTTCGCGGAGGAATGTAAGGCAAACTGTTATTTATTGTTTGATAAAAGATAGAAATGAGTGTATATTATTCTAATAAATAACAATAAATAAACATTTTATTCCCTAAATGACGGGAATTCAGCAATAGGTGCCAATTGACAAGTAGTTACTCTTCCAGTCTTGCTGTTCATGGGTTAATGCAGTTACCAGGGTGTCCATTTCAGGTAAAGTGTGCATCACCGAATTTAAGTTGATACTTCGTTTTTCATGCATATTCTATGTTCGTGATTTTATGAAACACATTACTTAGATCTTCGATCAAATCTGTAATGCGCTGAGATAGACTCAGAAAGACTTGTATATATGGTTAACTGGCAACCGTTTCGTCCACTGTCTCTTACTCCTCAACACTCTGGTTGCCGATAATTAATTCCAAACTTCATTTAAATTGATAAAGGTTTTCAATGTTGATTTTATGAAGGTAATAAACAATTATATTAATATTTCTCATAAATTATGATCAAAATTCACGTAAATTCTGACCAAAGTTGATGCTATAGGGGATTTGGATTTATTGTTGTAGGTTAATCATATGTATGACAGTGGAAGAAAAGATGAGGTGTCAGGTGAAAAATGAGAATTAACCCATAAAGCACTGTAGGAAAAGGTGAAGCAAAAACGAAAAATTTCATTTGTTTTGCCTGTGTATGTATGTCTGTCACGGGGTAGTGGTTTGATTTTGGGTTATAAACCTTTCTGGGGCAACATAGAGGCCATGTGTAAAATTTTTTGGGGGCCTGTCAAACAGTTCAGTTTCTATAGCATCCAAACACATATACAAACATTCACTTATATATATATATATATATATATATATATATATATATATATATATATATATATATATATATATATATATATATATATATATATATATATATATGCATGTCAGCATGCTGGCCTTTTCTGTATTAATTAGTTATGTGATTGTTATTTGTAATATGCCATTTGGGCAAAGTTCCTTTAGGTCTCTTGTCTACTTCTCAGTGGCCCTTTGCTTGTTGACCTGCTTTGAAAGTGTTGTTTTCTCTTTTCAAGTATTGCTGTCCTTGCTCCGCCTCTTTGGGAGGTTTTGTTTTGGTCCCGAGATGAAGGGCAACAGTCTGTTTTTCTGAGCCATCACTTCAAGGTGTGTGGATTGTTTTCGGCTGCTTTGATATAAAAGCTATTGATCTGTTTTCTGCCTCTTTGGCCCACTGCGTTTGACTTGGGGAGCACCTGCTCTTATTGATTGCTGTCAGCTCTTTTGATTTAGCCATTCTTCTCTATACATGGAAGATATATTTTGCACCCATCACTGACTTTGGTTCAGTTATACTGCCAATGTGACTTCACAGTTTGCTGGTAAGGTGATATTGTTGATTATCAGCACTTTGATGAGATCACGGCGTTTTGGGCATTGCTGCTGCCTTTTTTGGCCCTATAAATCAAGACAACCTGAAATAGCTGCAGACAGGAGGTTGGTTCTTACCCTAGGAGGAGACTGTGGAACATTAAGTTATTTAAAGTATAAGTTTGTAAAATTGATAGGATATTCTTGCTTTTCGTTCCTCTTATTTTTCTGACCACCCTGTGTGTAAGTGTGGACGTATTGCTTCCTTCAGTAATGTGCTTTTGTTTATTATATGTAACAGTGTTTGTGTTTTTGGTTACTTATATATTAAGAAGTTCAGGTGTCGTTTCTGTCTAATGTTTATATATAAAGCATCAAGCGGTTTTTCTCAGTGTTTATTTCTCCTCCATTTAGTGGTTATTCTTGGCGTATGATTCCACTCATAGTGGACTTCATTGCAGGTAAGCGGAATATTGAAAGGCATTTTGAGAATATAAAATGTGCATTGGTCAAACTGGTTATAATATATATATATATATATATATATATATATATATATATATATATATATATATATATATATATATATATATATATATATATATATATATGTATATATATGTATGTATATATATATATGTATATATATATATATATATATATATATATATATATATATATATATATATATATATATATATATATATATATATATATATATAGATATATACTGTATATATATACATACATGAAAGCGGGCATTTTAGGGGCAAAATAATAAAGTATTTACTAGTAAAAATGGGGAAATAAAATATTCTTTTTCAGAAGGTTATTCTTGCATGATCATAATTGCAGTCTTAATTCCACCAGATTGAGTAATCAGATACACATCCTCATAAACTATTAATATTCCCCTTCGTCTCTAAATGTTTATGCAATGTATGCATCAGTTGACCATTATTTATTTTTTCTTAGACTTATCTAACTCGTTGGTAAGATTTCAAGAATCTTATGTAATAGATTCGAAAACATCAGAGATCATTCTTGATTTAACGGGAATAGGTCATAATTTTTTATTAGTTTTGTTGGATAAATTGGCATAATGCATACTTGCTTATCTTTGAGCCATCTCTATTCAAAAAAAAACATTTTAATTTTTGCCCACCTCTTTCTCTCTCTCTCTCTCTCTCTCTCTCTACTCTCTCTCTCTCTGTTACGTATCATACATATGAAGACCCTCTGCATATCTTGAAAATTTCTTTGGCTGTGTAATCACGGAAGGACTCCTCTTTGAGGATGATACGATGTAATTGATGAACGATCAGGGAAGGAATAAGGATATAGAATTGGGAATGATACATCCTTTATTCGATGGGCAAGGATCTGGGACTTTGAAGATGTTAGCGCTTAATTGCACGTAGTAGAAGGTTCAGGATATTCTGATTTAATTTCTTTTCGGATAAGGATTGTACCGGTTACCTTTTAGTATAGCAGTATATAGGGAGACAGGGTTTAAATGTAATTAGCGATGAATGCAATTGTGTATGAACATACATACTGTACATTTTCACAGTGAAGACAATTATATTGTTTTCTTCGTGATTGACATGAATGCAATTTCATACATACATACTACATGTTCCTACTCATTTCATTTTGATAGCGAAGTATATCATCGAGAAGAATACAGTTTCATGCATACATACTTCATATTCCTATTCCTACAGTTTACATCGTTACCTATTTGTGAGTTTGGTGCAGTGCAAATGACGTTCTCAGTGTTTCGTAACTGAACGTTGAACCACATATTTAATGTATAAGCTGACGAGTTTTCTTGGTGGAATTCCATACTTTAATATAAAGAGTAATGAATTATTGTTAGGGCAATTATTATTAAACATGCAGACTTCCGTACCACCGAAATCTTAATATTGCATACGTGCATATACCAAAACATTCATTATCCAGTTAGCTTCTAAACTGTACGAAATAAAAAAGCATTAAAAGTTCAGGGGAATAAGAGAAAATGCTAAACAAACTCATGGTGATTTTAAAAATGTTTATTCCCTGTGCTGATCGTACTCAAAATCTGAAAGAACCGTTTTCTTCTTTTATTCTGTATGTTTGCGTTTGTGTTCGTGTGTGCGCGTGTGAGCCTGTGATAACAGCCTCAGTTAAAAAAAAAAACGTCGAGGTAAAATTGTAAAACCAGAACCATATGCAACTATGAACACAGAGGGGCAAATGAAAAAGAAGAATCTTTATGGTGTGTCATAGGATAGCTTAGCTCAGTTGCCGACTAAAATAACCAGTCTCCTTTTGAATGAGCGCGCACTGAACGAAAAGATTCCACTGCTGTGTAGAAAGAGAAGACTGCGTTTGATAGCAAGCGCTTTCGTTTTTGGAAAAGCATTGAGAAGGGCAGGACAGTGCCTGCTGCAGGCTGAAAAGGGGCGGGAGGGAGAAGGTGGAAGCGGGGTGGTGGTTGTTGCTGTGAGGCTCGATGTTGTTAGCTTATTAGGAAAAAAAAAAGGTAACCAAAGAGAAGTAGAATAAGAAAGTATTGGGAGGATCCCCTTAAAACTGGATGGAAAAGTTTAATTGCATATTTCAGGCCAAGTAGATTTGCAGTGTGACGTTCAGTATATATACATACATATACACACACATACACACACACACACACACACACACACACACACACACATATATATATATATATATATATATATATATATATATATATATATATATATATATATATATATATATATATATATATATATATATATATATATATATATATATATATATCACACTACCACAAGTGACCAGTTTTGACTTTATTTCCAAGCCATTGACAGAGGACTGATACAGAGTATCAGAAGTCACAGGAACAGTACTGACGAACATACACAACCATTAGAGACTACATATCCACCCACAGGCCGGTGTCAAGGTAGGAGTGGCCTTCAAAACTCAATTGGCTAAAAATCACAATATACTCTCTGGGCTACTGAGAGGCAGGGTTGGGGAAAACCCATTAGCACTGCTACTGCCTCCGTACTATGTTTACTGTACAGGGGGCAGCAGTGAAAATGAATTTTCCAAACCCTGCCTCCCTGAATCTTTTATAAAAAGGGGCCTTATGGAGTCAGCGCTCCCCAAATACACGTTGATAAAAGGAGAAATAAATTTACATAATTCTAATAAATAACCGTAAACAAACATTTCATTTTCCTAAATGACGGGAATGCAGCGGTAGGTGCGAACTGACTGGTAGTTACTCTTCCAGTCTTGCTGTTCACTGGTTGATGCAGTTGCCAGGTGTCCCTTTCAAATAAAAGTGTGTATGACCGAATTTAAGTTGATGCCTCGTTTTTCATGCATACTCTATGTTTGTGACTGTATGAGAAACGTTACTTAGTTCTTCGATCAGATTTATAATTTGCTGCGATAGAACCGGGAAGGCCTGTACATATGGTTAACTGGCAACCAATTCGTCTGCTGTCTCTTGCCTCTCACCACTCCTGTTGCAGATAATTAATTCAGAATCTCATTTAAACTGATATATGTTTTCAATGTTGATTTTATCAGGTAATAAACAATTATATTAATAATTCTCATATATTACAATCAAAAATTCATAAGTTCTGATCAAAAACTGATATTATAGGGGATCTGGATTTATTATTGTGTGTTAATCATATGTCTGACAGCGTCTGGAAAAAGATGGGCACCAGGTGAAAAATGAGAATTGACCTATAAAGCACTGAGGGAAAAGGTGACATAAAAACGAAAATTTCATTTCTTTTGTCAGTGCTTGTATGTCTGTCACGGGGTAGGGGTTTGACTTTGAGTTACAAACCTTTCTGGGTGACATAGAGGCCGTGTGGGAAAATTTTTTGTTTGGGCTATCAATCAGTTTGGACTTCTATAGCATCCAAAAAACATATAAACATTCACTTATATATATATATATATATATATATATATATATATATATATATATATATATATATATATATATATATATATGAATATAAGAAGGCCCTAAAACACTGTTTAAGCCTTGCAACCATATATTTCAGGCACTTGCCTGGATAAAGAATTTAACACGATCCGCCAACACCTAACGCAACTGCTATATCCACCACACTAATATCGAGAGGGCTATTAACAAAGTGAATAAAATATACTATAAAGGTCCCACTCACAACAGACAAATAGATTTCAACAACAAAATAAAGCTTCCGTACGATGAAAACATCCAAAAGGCTTCCGAGCAACTCAGGCCTAACAATCCTTTCATTTTCCATTATCCCAAATCCATCGGGATTCGCTCGTTAACGTATACTTAAATAACAAAAGGGAAGAAGCCGGAGTTTACAAGATACCGTGTAGTAATTGTCAGACATTTACGTAGGGCGAGACAGGTAGATCGCTTCTGCAAAGAATAACAGAGCACAAAAGATCAGTGTTACGCTTCGGAGAGTTCAGGAATTTTCCTACATATCAGAAATACAGGGCATGCCATTAACTGGAGTGGGGGCGGAGTTGGTTTTCAAAAGTAGCTGTCCGTACAAAAGAAGGATGCTGGAATCTGCTATCATCAATCAAACCAACAATATGAACCTGTCAGGAGGACATTGGAAATCAGATGACATCGACACCTTAATCCTCAAACCCCTCGAAGAAGATGACCCAGAAACGCGACCGCCAGATCCATCGCCAAACGGGAGCTAATGAGGCCAAAAACCACTAGGAATTTGGCCATTCTCCTCCTTAAGAAACGCCACCTCCATAGCATCGGAGGCCTCGGCCACACCTTTATGTTTTTGTATATATACCATTGTAATTCTCTCACCTGTCCATATTCTACCAGTGAACAGGGGCACAGAAGCTAAGTCCCGAAATATATGGTTTCAACGTTTAAATAGTGTTTTATGGGCCTTCTATATTTATATTACACTGTAGTATTACAGAAAAGATATATATATATATAATATATATATATATATATATATATATATATATATATATATATATATATATATATATATATATATATATATATTCATGATGTTGCCTTGTAATATTGTTCTTGCTAATCTTAGCTATGTGTGTAAATTTTTGTCGCTCCCATTCGTCATTCCCAAACTGCTCTCTTCTGGCGTGAAACTGCTCTTCAGGCAGGACCTAACTTTGGCAGGGTCATTCCTGACATTTATCTTTCAAAAACGCATCAACACAACTCTTGCACTAAATCTGTTTCTGCGCTTTGTCGACTATCTTAATGTTGACTCAGATCAGGACGATCATGACTTTTGTGACAGTGTGGTTGTCGTAAATGTGAAGAGGCTGGTGCAGGCAAACAACCAAACAACACCTCCCTTGACCGCCAATGGTGTGACCTTCATTGGTTGTATAATCATGTCCCAAACTGTCTGTCGAATAGCACCGCCCACTTTGTTACTCTAGGACTCGACGCACCAGCTCACTCTGGCCATTAACCTCTGAGAAAAATGTTGCACTGCTGTGCTCCCCGCAACTCTGTGTTCTATTCACGGTTCTCTCCCATTATCTTGTAAGCTATCTCTGGTCTTTGTCTATATTGCTTGATGAAATGTAACGCAGCTGCTCTGCTGTTCTTGAAAAATCAGCGAGCTCTCGACCAATTTAAATCTATAATCACCAACAAATGCCATGACCAGGTATCAGCATAAAAGTTCATTAACAGATCATATCTGCAGTGTGAAAGAGCCCCATGACATGGCACAAGCTGAACTACAATTTGCACACTGCTTTCTTTCTGAAATTTCTCCACTGGAAGAAAACTGTTTTCAGAAAAATTGACGCTAGCTGATGTGCTTCTCAGTCCCAAATGTGAGACTATTAAGCGTGTGTGTCTCAGCTACTGAGATCAGCTCTTTTTGTTGCCACATTCTGTGTTGCTGTCACTCATTATCCCCACTACTCAGTTTCAGACACATTTCGCCGGCAAGTACCCTCGACCTCAAGCACCAGGTAAACCTGTGCTCGCAGTGCCTCCTGAAAACTCCTTTTGCTCGCTCTCCCACCACCACATGACCTGTCCCAATCACACGCTCGCCAGACACGCCACACATGCTCAATCCCACGTCCAAGTCTACTAGGCATCACCACAACGTGTTTACCTCAATGTCATAAACTTAGCATCGGAATCCTATTGACAAACCTAGCCTCTGAGAAAGATCAGGCTTAATAACTCAGCAATAAACTTTGAATATATGCCATTTATTCTATTAACAACAACATAAATGAACCAAACCGGTACTAAAAAGCTCACCATCATATTATTACTGCTCAGCGTAAGGTACCTGGTCGGTGAAACATCTTCTCCCCGACGGTATCGGTCGCCAACATTAGTGAAAAATCGGGGACTCAAACTGCGGGACTTCGTTAAATCGTGCTGTCTTTCTGAAAAAGCTACCTGACTTCACTTTATCAGTGTCTCAATATAAAATTGCCAACAATGTAAAAAACCCTTAAGCTATGGGCATTCCATGAATGGTGAACATTTTTGTTATTCTTGAGCGTGAGAAAAATTTGGTCGCCCGACTTATTCTCGTCATTCGCTCATACACCTTTTGAATGACATGTCCTGAATACCTGGCTCAGAAAGTCGCAGCGGCTGGTTCTTTCGGACCTGCGTTCTCAACCTCTGGTAAGCACACATGTCTCGTGGAGCCGAACCTCGGCTTTGATTCTGGCACGGGGCGTCTGGCGGACACCGGTGGTGCGACGGCGGAAAGGATGATGTCGCTTCCTCAGAGGCGGCGCGAAACTGCTGGCGCTGACGGCGCTATTCCAACGGCTTAGAAAATAACTGCGGTTCAGTGGCGAGCTCGGTGGAGCTCCAGGCTTTACGACCGCGCTTTTTCTTTCCCAGACTCGGGCGGCTGGAAGACCAGTCCCTGGATGTGGTCTCTCAACCTTTTTCGTGGAAGCGGTTTCTCATTGACACAATCCGTCTCAATTTATCTGTAGATCGAGAGATTGAATGATATATCTGCGGACCTTTGCACCACATTCCCTCCGTCGCGTCAAGCCTATTTAGCTTTCATCGGTTTTATCGAACTGGACTATTAAACACTTTAGTAGGAAAACAAAAGTACTCTTTGATCTTTGGCGCATTTTCATCACGAAGCATTTGGATGTCTCTCGCAATATAACGGTTTGTCAAGTGCCTTTTCTAAGGTCGAATGTAAGAAATTTGTTTCGTAGTCCTGAAAGACCGTATTAACAAGCCAAAAAATAAATCTTTGTAAATTCGTAATACCCACTTTTGTTACTGAATGCCATAAACTGCCCTCTAACTCGGCACTTGCAAAACACTCGCTGGTCAGTGACAGATAAATGTTCACCTCCAATTTCCACAAACAAATCAGTAAACAGCTGCCTGATATAATATTTGGCATTTAACTTACCTTAAAGTACATACAGATGGAACCACGTCTGCTATTAAGCACAACTGAAGTAAATGGTGTTGAGCTGCGTCTGTGCAACTTCATCTCCATGCTAACTTCTTGTTCCAGTAATGTCCACTTGTCTTAAAAGGATTCTACGGACATAAATGGTTCCTAACAAACTGCACTAGCAATGCTCACAGCACATCTGTCAACCAGTTTATCCTTTCAGAGTGACAACGTCTGATCTGTATCAACATTTTCCTGCCCTATTACCGAATCCTACTATTTCATTCTTCAAATCACATAAATCTCTTCTCTGATACCCTCTAACTGGTATTGCAGTTTGTAATTCCGCAATATAACCTGTACTTTTATTTTATGAAGTGTACTCACCACTCTGAGATTTCTCGCCAAACACTTGTTTGTTGCTGTATATCTCTCACCTTCATAACCATACCTGGTTCTGGGTCATATTCACCATTTAAAACGGCACATATGTCTTGCATGCCATTGGGACCACTTGCTCCCTGAGAACAACATCTCTGCCTCTAATTATTTCCACTTATTCCCATTATCCATTTAATGTGCCTCCATTTCTCGGTACTGGCACCTCCCGGTCATGCCTCGGAAAATCGTGCAACAAACTTGTTTCCTGAGCAACTCCCTTCACCGCAAACTGCGGTCAGCCTGGTGAAAATAGATCGGTGTTCTAGACATCCGGTTGTGGTACCTGGACGTGGCACACCTCTGCAGCGCTGCTGGCGACGATTGACGGCTGATGTCCCGGCTGTCTGGCTGTCAGCGAACCTTCACCACCGATATGTTCCCAAGGTCTATATGTTATGAACATTTTATCCTTTCGCACGGTGATCTGCCGCGTGACCATTCGCTGCTTTAAGGATGCCCGCTATTGAAGGAGCTTTCTATATTGTTTTTCAGGCTTTCACTGTGACATCACTCTTTTGATGACTGAACAGAATCTCCAATTCGTGCCGAAATTCTTGCACGCTACTGGCTAATAATTCGGGAATACTGCTGAGCAATGCCCTTGCTTACTGCCAGTGCTGGCGGCTTCGTATTCAGCAATGAATCTGCTGATATCGCTTTACCACTAAGCAGATAGTTCTCTGACTTCACTGACTGCCGTCGTGGCACAGGCGCATGCGTTGAAAAATGTTGGCATCCTTACTGTCATGCGTTTCTTTATTTGGGAAAGGCAAGGTCATCGAGCGGCTTTGCACTAGCAAGCAAGCGCCTAATTTGTATGAAGCTTTCTCGCTATCGAGCAAATCACCGCAGTCAAATCCGCCCCATATACGGAGCCTTGCCAGTCGTCTGAGGCGTTTCATTTCAGCTGTCACGAAAACCACAAAATCACTAGCTTCGATAAGGCGCATCTGTATCATCTATTGATCTTTGGTAGTGATTATCATTTTTCAATAAAACTCTCCGTGTGACTCAGGCTACCATTCACTGAAAACAGGCGCGTTTAAAAGTCATAACCCGCAGTAGTTCTCATCTGACATTCTGCCAACTTCTTTATCTGCCTAAACAAACATCACTAACCCTAATAAACAGCAATAATACTTACTTTAAGAAACTCGTCACCGACCTGTCAACGATCAGCTGTTGATGACATCATATCATTTCAGGTAACTCAGGAAACTCCTACAAGAAGAGTATCGAGAAACCATCCGCCACTCTGACATGTATAACAATCTCCAATACGTAAACTTGCTGACTTAACATTAAAACAGACGAAGAAACCACCCATCACATCACATGCTGGCAAAAAAGAACTTGACAGAAAAAACAGAAAAGAAAACAGCAATGACTTTTCATATGATATATTACATCCCCACCAGTATTTTACAATCACAAAAAATGTGTTTCCCATCCCCCTTAACAACACGACCAGAGGAAAACAAAGAAAGAAATGAAAAATAAATTTGAAAAATAAATCCCAAAGAAAAAAAACTCTTTCCCCCTTTCCCTCCGAATCCCAGCAACCACCAGAAGGCCCAAATAATAGCCACACCTCAATTAAAAGCCCAAAAGTATGTATAATTTTGTCGAAAACAGCAGCAAAACACTCAACACTCGGCAATCAACACTTCACCCACCAAATTCAACTGAGTCTGTGAATGATGGTGGAGCCCTCCTGCAGTAGTACCAAAATGTAACTCAACAATATACCTCAACAATGAGTTAACAATACCTCAGATATAATAACTATTTAAATATTATTACATATTAATAAATTCATGCTCTTTGGCATGAATTCAAGCCTGGAGGTGTTTTTACCACTGCCACCTGTTATACCCAAATGGCTGTTGGTTAATGTACCTTGAAGGTTGGTGGTGTGATCCTTCCCAGACTCTCTCTCTCTCTCTACTCTCTCTCTCTCTCTCTCTCTCTCTCCTCTCTCTCTCTCTCTCTCTCTCATGGCTTCTTCCCATATTAAAATAACCTAGTTTACAAAAATAAAGTTTATTTTGTAAAACCAACATAAAACAGGTTAAATGAAACATATGCTAATAGCAAATTTTTGAACCCACCACTTTAAAGCATTAGTTGTTCATAAGTGATAATAAATGTGAGATTAAATTCCCATTCCCCATCCCGTCACTAAATACTCCATATTATATCAATGTCTGTGAGTCACCAGTTCACTTAAGTGGCTATATGCCATGACTACCTATGGCTGTCCATGGAACATCTGTAGGGAGAGAAATCATCTCCCATTAACACCAGAACTCACTCAGTCCATATCAATAACATCACAAAACACAGAAATACATGTTAAAAGAAACAAGGAAATAGCCACTAAAAGTTAGCACTGTCTATTTAAAGCTAGCCTTACAGTAAAGGAATCTGATCCCAAAGTGTTCCAGTAAGTCTTTCCAGCTCGGTTCCTCAAAAGCAAGTGTATCCCCTTTCATAAAAGATTTCCACACAAAGCCATTTTCACAATACACAAATGCATGACCCTCTCCCCCAATGCACTCAGGTTCCAGTTCTATCTGGGCAGAAACTAGAAGCTTTGATAGAATGCTAACACAAACTTCCGCTCCCATGATTGTCTCAAGCCTCAAAGGTGACTTTCTATCCTTTTGATGCTGCATTTGCAAATGACTACAGTTACTGCTAATCCATCCCACCTGTGAGATCGCTTATCACCTCAAGCATTCGTATGTTGAGGTCGTACAAATATATTTACACACACACACACACACACACACACAAGGAATAAAGAGATCCCATATGCTTTGTTTGCGACCAGGTCAACGCCAGATGAGGCGTTGGGTTTCTCTCTCTTTCAGCTTATATTTGCACACTGTGTTCGTCATCCACTGGATGGTGTGAGGGAACACTGGGAGGGAGAAACCCAAGATATGAATATTTTAGATTATGTATCTATTTTACAGAAGAAATTACGTAGAGCTTGGACCTTTGCCCGGAAAAATTTAACAAAGGCTCAGGCTACTATGAAAACAAATTACGATGTTGGCACCCAAATGAGACATTTTGATCCAGGAGACAGAGTCTTGGTACTGCTTCCCATACTTGGGAGTCCACTCAAGGCTCAATTTTCAGGTCCGTAGAAGGTACTCAAGAAACTGAACGAAGTTAATTACCTTATTGAGACCCTGAAGGATGTCGAAAAGCAAATTTGCCATGTCAATATATTTAAAGCATTTTGTCAGAAGAGAAGTAAAGGTAGGCGATAGAACCAGTGTCACTTGTAGAGGTAGCAGTAGATCCTATGGTAGATACTAAATTATCTGTGGGACCTAATGGTCTGTCCAATAATTCGAGCATTCTTGACAACCTTGATGTTAAATTTCAGCATCTGGATAAGGACAAAGAAATGTCCTTGACTAAGTTAATTAATGATTACAAAGATTTATTTCAGGATGCACCTGGAGGAACTAATATTTAAGAACATGATGTTGATGTAGGGGAGACGCGACCTATTAAACAGAGTCCATATAGGTTGAACCCCTCGAAAAGGGGCATAGTTAAAGATGAAGTGAAGTATATGCAGAACCACGATCTTGTAGAGCCCAGTCGTAGCCCTTAGAGCTCTCCAGTACTCTTGGTAAAAAAGTAGGGTGGTCAGCATAGACTATGCTTTGATTATCGCAAAGGTTAATGGGGTTGCAGACAGACTCCTTCCCTTTGCCTCGGGTGGAGAAGGTGTACCGACCATATTGGAGTCTGTTAAATATATTAACAAATCTGATTTGTTGAAGGGTTACTGCTTGGGTTCAGTCTTTCCTCAGGGCAAGGAAAATTTCTGCGTTTGCGAAGGGTGACGGGCTGTATGAATGCAAGGTTATGCCATTCGGTATGAAAAATGCAGCCGCCACCTTTCAAAGACTCATGAATTTTATTACTTGTGACTTAAAGGG
>NC_089770.1:29340490-29342990 GCF_040412425.1 Macrobrachium rosenbergii | reverse complement strand
ATATATATATATATATATATATACTATACTATATATATATATATATATATATATATATATATATATATATATATATCAGACATTTAGTCATCTTCTCATTCTCAAGATTAACCAACACAATCGCATGCAGCTCTTCACTATTCTAATGTTTTTTTTTTTTTTTACAGTTCTGCTTATCATGACATTTATATCTTGTTCCAGTCCTTTGTTAAACAGTTTATGATAAGCAAAGGCCAATTTTGTCATGCACTGTCAGTTTATTTTCATTCCCATCAAACGTCTGCCCTTCAGTTCCATAAAAAAGGCGAGATTAGCTCAACAGACTTTCATATGTTTAAATTCCTCTTCAAATACGAAACTCCGCTACAAATGTTGCGCACACTTGACTACAGTCATTTACATCCATTTCATAATACCTGTTTAGAATCAACTGCATCTATATTGGTGATCATACTGATATTTGTTGTACCATACTCCAAGTTTCCATAACCCCTCATAACTCACCTCTTTACTCTTAACTCACTCCTGGAAACTTCTTTCACTAGTTTTGCAGTGTTTCTTAATTCTTCTGAGTTATTACACTATGATCTTTCAAACACCTTCCTCTCTGCACACATTTACAAAACACTTTTATTATTAGGAAATCTTGTACAAACATTTAACGCTGAGTCTTTCTTTGTTTATTTGTTATAAAATCAAATGCAGCCCAATAATTTTATCCCCAACACTAACTGCATCATGTTTATCTCTTCCTCATTTCATTATTATTTTTAGTGCAGGTGTCATGATATACTTGCAGCTCTAAGCTTGCAATGAGAAAAAGCAAAGGCCAGCTCCCCGACCCAGCTGTGTGAGTTCACATGACCATTTGCTGTGTTATTTCAGGATATAACTCCCTCAAGAAACACAGAGGCCTCGAAGACTACTTCATGCAGTGCATTAGATGCTCAGAAAATTTCATACTAAGCGTTAGGCGAAACTTTAAAATACATAAGTTGTTGTTATGTCGTGAATTCTTATTGGCCTTCACGATCAACAAGCGTAAACACTGCAGTTGAAAATAGGCTTAGAAAATATATTTTCTTAAATTGTATCAATAAATGGTGCTGCATATCTTTCTGTCTGTCGTCTGTTCAATCTGAATTCTGCTCGTGTATTCAGAGTAGAACTAATCTAATACATTCTAGTACATGTTGCTTTCAAATAAAAAACTACTCATGTGTTATATTCACCAGCTATTTGAAAATATGTATTATAAAAAATGGGTATTTTTCAACACGAAAGGAAGTTTGTTAATTATCTTTATCAACAATGAATGCTAGGATCTTGATTAATTTCCATTAATAATTCTGCATTACTATCAGGCTATATCTACTTATAATAACAAAAAACTGCTGTCTTACAAACTTACCATGGCGATTGTTCGGATCAAAGAAAGATCAAGCTGTCTTTTTGTTTAACTCGTTACAAATGTTATTATGAGCGAAGTGAACATATTCTTTATCAGGTGAAGTGATGGTATTAATTAGGTGGAAAAATTGTTGGTATGATTTACGATAAGGTATTTAGTCATTGGTATAACGATCTGAAGTCTGGTCTAAATGCTATAAGCAAATAATCCAGTTCTTAATCTGCTTCAGGCATAGCAACGCACGATCGGAGAAAGTATTTTGAATGAAAGAAATTTTGCACGATATTTCATTTTATGCGTCGGCTGCAGTCTAAGTTCCATCATTGAATCTGCACTGAAGTGGAGAAACTACTTCGGTGGGTGATATTTATCACCAGTTGACTCTTCGACCAGTGCTGCTGCTGTTTCGTTTTGTCCCACGATTTAGCCGGCCTTTCTGTCTGTGTATCAAATAATGTTCATTTTCTGGAGCTTTCCGTGCGTGAGGAGCCGACACTTCGTGTGTATTGTGCGTTTTGCAACGGGATGGGCACAGCGACGCCAGTAATGGTGTGAACGATGATGGTTCTGGGTTTGCTGTGAATGTTAAAGCGAATATTTCAAGCAAGCGACAAATAATAAAGCCGACAATGTCGCACAATAAGAATTCGGCGATAACATGTGTTTTTATTTTCAATTTACTCGGGCTTCTTTATTCTACAAACGGCGTTCCTAAATCAGTGTACTCAACTGCACGTGTTAAACAAGGTTTACTCAAAAAATGAATGTCGCTTCATCTAGTTGAAACACTGACCATTTTCAGCATTTCATTTTACAGTTTTATAATTTTGTTTAAGTTCCTTTCAAATCTTAAGTTGTGTTCAATAATCATATATATATAACTAACATTATGTATATGTATATGTATATATATCATATGTATGTATATATGTATGTATATATATATATATATATGTCAATGCAGCTTACTTGAAAAGTGCGATGCAAATGATCAGCAAATTAACTGAGACTTGAACAGCGCTAAGCAGTTTATTCTACATTTTTGGATACATTAATACAAGAAAGAAGTGAGGCCTTATATGCAAAAAC